>NC_134354.1:621186919-621486919 GCF_048569485.1 Anomaloglossus baeobatrachus
GGGGAGGAGGAAGCCAAATTGCCCCGGTACGCCACTGTAGCAAAACTGTACACTGTCAGTAACAATACCATCAAAGCAGTGGAACCCTTGTTCCCGTCTGACCAGGCGGAAGGCAATGGCTCCAAGGGGCAGCTGGAAGACTGGTGCCAAAAATTACATGTGGGCACCGACTCCACCCCCTCACACCAAAAGCATGGGGTTTACCGGGTGGTACAGGAGTACGAGCGGGTCTTCAGCAAACACCCCCTAGATTTTGGGCAGGTAAAAGGGGTTAAACATCAAATCCCCACTGGTGATCATCATCCCATTAAAGAGAGATACCGCCCTGTACCCCCAGCACAGTATCAGCGTGCCAAAGAAATGTTACGGGAAATGAAGGAGGCTGGGGTTATCAGAGATACTTGTAGCCCCTGGGCAGCTCCACTAGTGCTCGTAAAGAAAAAAGATGGTACAATGAGAATTACAGACAAATTAACCGCATTGCACATAAAGATGCTTATCCACTACCCAGAATAGAAGAGTCACTAACAGCCCTAAAATCAGCTAATTATTTCTCCTCCCTGGATCTCACCAGTGGGTATTGGCAGGTTCCCGTGGCAGAGGCGGACAAGGAGAAGACTGCGTTCACGACACCAATGGGTCTCTGCGAGTTCAATTGTATGCCGTTCGGGCTCTGCAACGCCCCAGGGACATTTCAGAGATTGATGGAGTGCTGCTTGGGCCATCACAACTTTGAAACCATGCTATTGTACCTGGATGACGTCATAGTCTACTCCAAGACCTACGAAGATCACTTGAGGCACTTAGCAGAAGTGTTTGAGTCCTTGTCGGAGTATGGCCTGAAGATAAAGCCGTCCAAATGTCACCTCTTGAAGCCAAAGGTACAGTACCTGGGTCATGTGGTCAGCGCAGAAAGTGTGGCACCTTATCCGGAGAAAGTCACCGTAATCAAGGACTGGCCAAGACCCACCACAGTAAAGAAGGTGCGGCAGTTCCTTGGGCTGGTGGGCTACTACCGAAGGTTCATTGATGGTTTCACTAAGATAGCAGCACCTCTTCAAGATCTCCTGGTGGGCCAGCCAAAGAAGGCTAAGAAGCAAAGCCCTCCATTTGAATGGAACAGCCAAATAGAAACATCGTTTGTCCGGCTGAAAGGGGCTCTCACGGGAGAAGAAATTCTGGCCTACCCTGACTACAGCCAGCCGTTTGTACTGTACACAGACGTCAGCAACGTGGGACTGGGAGCAGTTCTGTCCCAGGTGCAGGGAGGCAGAGAGAAGGTGATAGTTTATGCCAGTAGGAAGCTTCGTCCCACAGAAAGGAATCCAGAAAACTACAGTTCCTTCAAGCTGGAGTTCCTGGCTATTGTTTGGGCAGTGACTGAACGCTTCAAGCACTTTCTGGCATCGGCCAAGTTCACCATCTTCACAGACAACAATCCGTTGACACATCTGGCAACAGCCAAGCTAGGTGCGTTGGAGCAGCGATGGATGGCCCGGCTGTCTAACTTTGACTTTACCATCAAGTACCGGACTGGCAAGAAGAATGACAATGCTGATGCGCTGTCCAGAATGCCTCACTTACCCGAGTCTGGAGAAGACCTGGATGAACTCGAAGAGATAGAGTTACCGGCTTTCCATCACCAAGGTGTTTCCCAGTCTGAGCATGCTGTAGGAGAGAAGCGCTCGAGCCAGCACGAGGTCTCGGTCAACCCATTACTCCACCATAATTGGGAAGAGACCCAGAACGGTAACCTGGCCGTGCGATTGGTCAAAGAAAAGCTAGCACAAGCTGAGATTCATCTTGGTCCAGACGCTCCACAAGAAGCCCAGCAGCTGTGGTAGGAGAGGGGACGACTGTTCACCTACCAAGGCAAGCTATGCAAGAGATATGTCAACTGGCGAACAAATGAACTCGTCTGGCAGATAGTGGTCCCACAGAGGGATGCTCCAATGGTCCTAGCAGCTTACCATGATAAAGCAGGACACTTCGGGTGGAAGAAGTTGGAGTCCCTACTCCGCGATCGGTTCTACTGGGTGCACATGAGAAAGACAGTCGAGAAGTGGTGCCGAGACTGTGGGCCGTGTAACCTGAGGCGGAAGGATGATGCCAGCCAGAGGTCTCCCCTACAGCCAATCGTCACGAAGCAGCCCCTAGAGTTGGTGGCCCTAGACCACATGAAGTTAACACCAAGCCGGTCAGGCTATGTGTACGCCCTCACCATTGTGGACCATTACTCTCATTTCCTGGTAGTAGTGCCTGTGAAAGACCAGACAGCCAGAACAGCAGCTAGAGCATTTCAGGCATACGTTTGTCGACCTCACGGTTATCCGGAAAGGGTACTGACTGATCAAGGTCCTGCATTCGAGGCAGAAGTGTTTCAAGAGTTCTGTAACATGTACGGCTGTAAGAAAATCAGAACAACACCGTACCACCCCCAAACCAATGGATTGTGCGAGAAGATGAACCATGTGGTTATTGATATGCTCAAGACTCTACCTCTGGAAGAGAGGAACCAATGGCCAGAGAAGTTACCAGATCTGGTAGACCTGTATAACCATATCCCAGTAAATTCGACCAACTGCAGCCCTGCTTACCTGATGCGAGCAAGACCTGGCAAGTTACCTGTAGACTTTGAGATGGGAACTGTGTCACCTGAAGCAGTTCAAGAGATAGAAGACTGGGATACAGAGCGACAACAGCAGTACCGCAAAGTCCAGGAATGCGTAGAAAAGAGCCTGTCCCAAGCAAGAACGAGACAAAAACAGAGCTACAATCAAACAGCCCCAGCAACTCCCTTAGCACCTGGAGAACAGGTTCTCAAGAAAAAGCAGAGGACGCATAAATTAGATGATCAGTGGGAGAATGAACCCTACACCATTATTCCCTCCAACTTTGAAAATAGTAAGGTATGCCTCATAAGCAAAGATGAAGGCAAGACCTATCAAACAGTTTCTAGAGACCGCCTGAAAGCGTGCCCTGAGTGGTGCAAAATCCAAAAAGAAGTGGAAGAAGTACAAGAAGGTCCCCAAATTCCAGAAAAAGAGGAAGAAATTATACAAACAATCCTTGGAAAATTCCCCAAAACTTGGACCCGAATAAATAATGCCATAGTGGTACCAGTCTTGACGTTCCCGCAGTTGGTCAAGCCAGAGACAGAAGAGGTTCCAGATCCACCTAAGGAACTGTCCGCCCCAACGCAAGATGACACGCCAGCAGTGGAACAGGAGAATCAACCCCCTGTCAGTGGTGAACCTGTCGTACCCTTGGTGACTCTCAGACCACGTAGGCAATCATCACGCATACCTATCAGGGTTAGGCCTACCCGTAGTGCTGAGGTAGCAGACGCTCCAAGTAGTCAGGAACAAACGCCAGAGCTATGCAGGTCCCAATGCAGCACTCGGGGACAGCCCCCTCCAAGGTATAGAGAGTAAAAAGAAAGAGTACCTATTAGAATGTAAATAGTTATTTAAAATGTCTGTAATGTTGTGTATAAAATGTTTCTTTTTTTATTTAAATGATTGAGTAAATGGACAATTGGGCCACTGGACTATGGGTGGCCAACACCTACTGTACATAGTTAGCACCAGTGTGCTCAACACCCCTGAAGAAAAACCCGTCCGGCATAAATAGAGTGGGGTCATCAATGCTCTGACTAGAGATGAGCGAACCGGTCGTGGTTCGGCTCGAGTTCGGTTCGTCCAATGGAGGTCTCGTTCGAGTTCGGTTCGGCGAACGTTCGACGAACCGAACTCGAACCGCATAGGAAACAATGGCAGGCAATCACAAACACATAAAAACACCTAGAAAACACCCTCAAAGGTGTCCAAAAGGTGACAAACAACTCACAACACAACACAAACACATGGGAAAGTGACAAGGACATATACTCATGCGAAAAAAAAAGAGCTGGACAAGGAAAAAGAGGAGGAGACACAGATATAGGCATGGCACGCCCTTCTAAAATCATGTAAAACACCACAAGGTGACTCCAAGCAGAGTCTCCCTTTTTTCCAAAAATTGGGCCACACACACACCCACCCCTTCAGCACTTGAGCCCCAGTTGTACACTTCACAGCTATGCATTAAGCACATTCAAAAATACGCCATAATTAACCGTCCCCAGGATGACACCGAGGTAGGTAGCAAAGTCTTTGCTGAACCATGACTTGTTCATCTTGACTCCTTTTAAAAAACACAGCAAGCAAGGGTTACTCCAAGCGGAGTCTCCCATTTTTCCAAAAATTGGGCCACACACACCCACCCCTTCAGTGGCAGCAGTTGTGCCCCAGTTGTACACTTCACAGCTAGATTTGCATCAAGCACATTCAAAAATACGCCATCCTTAACAGTTCCCAGGATGACACCGGGGTAGGTAGATAAGTCTTTCCTGATCCCAGCGCTGTGCATCTTAGATCATTTTTAAAAACAATGTAAGCAAGGGTTACTCCAAGCGGAGTCTCCCTTTTTTCCAAAAATTGAGCCATACAGACACCCCATCAGTGGCAGCACTTGTGCCCCAGTTGTACACTTCACAGCTAGATTTGCATCAAGCACATTCAATATTACGCCATACTTAACCGTTCCCAGGATTACCCCGGGGTAGGTAGCAAAGTCTTTGCTGAACCATGACTTGTTCATCTTGGCTCCTTTTAAAAAACACAGCAAGCAAGGGTTACTCCAAGCGGAGTCTCCCTTTTTTTCCAAAAATTGGGCCCCACACACACCCACCCCTTCAGTGGCAGCACTTGTGCCCCAGTTCTACACTTCACAGCTAGATTTGCATCAAGCACATTAAAAAATACGCCATACTTAACCGTTCCCAGGATGACCCCGGGGTAGGTAGCAAAGTCTTTGCTGAACCATGACTTGTTCATCTTGGCTCCTTTTAAAAAACACAGCAAGCAAGGGTTACTCCAAGCGGAGTCTCCCTTTTTTTCCAAAAATTGTTCCCCACACACACCCACCCCTTCAGTGGCAGCACTTGTGCCCCAGTTGTACACTTCACAGCTAGATTTGCATCAAGCACATTCAAAAATACGCCATACTTAACCGTTCCCAGGATGACCCCGGGGTAGGTAGCAAAGTCTTTGCTGAACCATGACTTGTTCATCTTGGCTCCTTTTAAAAAACACAGCAAGCAAGGGTTACTCCAAGCGGAGTCTCCCTTTATTTCCAAAAATTGTTCCCCACACACACCCACCCCTTCAGTGGCAGCACTTGTGCCTCAGTTGTACAATTCACAGGTAGATTTGCATCAAGCACATTCAAAAATACGCCATACTTAACCGTCCCCAGGATGACACCGGGGTAGGTAGATAAAGTCTTTCCTGATCCCAGCTCTGTTCATCTTGGATCATTTTTAAAAACAATGTAAGCAAGGGTTACTCCAAGTGGAGTCTCCCTTTTTTCCAAAAATTGGGCCACACAGACACCCCATCAGTGGCAGCACTTGTGCCCTAGTTGCAAACAGGATGTTTTGATTTGCATTAAGCACATTCCAAACCCACAAGGATTAAGGCTGCTTTCACACATCCGGCTTTTGCAATGCGGCACAATCTGGCACTTTGCAGGAAAACCGCAACCGTTTTTTTTGCTGCCGATTGCGTTTTTCCTGCATAGGCTTTAATTAGTGCCGCATTGTGCTGCATGGGCTTGCGTTCGGTCCGGTTTTTGCCGTATGCGGCAGATTTAGCCGATGCGGCGGCCGGATGGAACGTTCCCTGGCACGTTTTTTGTTCCGGCAAAAAAAACCGCATTGCACCGCATCCGGCCGATGCGGCGCTTTTCCCAATGCATCCCTATGGATGCCGGATGCGGCGCGATGCGGAAAAAAACCGCATCCGGCCGCCGCATGCGTTTTTGCCACTGCGCATGCTCAGTAGCATGCCGCAAGCAGCAAAAACCGGACCGGCCGCATGTAAATAACTTATGCAAAGGATGCGGTGTATTCACCGCATCCGTTGCATAGGCTTCACAGCCGGATTGAGCCGCACTGCTCAAACCGGATGTGTGAAAGCAGCCTTACTCTCCCCAGGATGACACAGGGGTAGTAAATTCCTTGTGGATCCATGACTTGTTCATTTTGATGAACGTTAGTCTGTCCACATTGTCACTGGACAGACGCGTGCGCTTATCTGTCAGCACACACCCAGCAGCACTGAAGACACGTTCAGAGACAACGCTGGCAGCTGGACACGACAAAATCTCCAAGGCGTAAGTTGAGAGCTCTGGCCATTTTTCAAGATTTGAAGCCCAAAATAAGCAAGGCTCCATTTGCAAAGTCTTGGCATCGATGTTCATTTGGAGATACTCCTGTATCATCCTCTCCAGCCGTTGACTATGTGTCAGACTTGTTGTCTCTGGTGGCCTTACAAAGGACGGTCTAAAAAAATTATGAAAAGATTCCATAAAATTGCTGTTACCAGCACCAGATACGGTGCTACTGGTACACTGTTGAAGATGACGAGACCGTCCCATGTTTGTCAAGTTACAACTGGGAGATTCACTCCCTGCACCTGCACGGTTGTTTGGTGGAAAAGCCGAGCTAAGATCGAGTAACAGCTCATGTGTCTTGCACAGCCATGCGGACCAAGTCCACGCTGTGTTTGTGGCATAGAGGTGCTAACTGTTCTTTCTTCCTCTGACATTTCCCCACAACCTCTTTCAACTGAAATTTGACCAAGGTCTCCCTCATCCGCTGAGTCTTCCATGTCCATGGACAGTTCGTCCTCCATTTCTTCATGTTCTCCTGCACCTTCCTCAACATTTCGCCTGCTACCATGCACCCTTGTTGATCCCTGTCCCCCATGGTCCCATGCCTGCCGCGTTGGTGATGATGAACGTCTGGACCTTGGTGATGTTGTTGTCCCTTGCGCATATGAATCCTCCTGTAGTTCCTCCCCTTCCTGTTGTCCCACCCCCTGACTCCGAATAGTGTTTAGCGTGTGCTCCAGCATGTAAATGACTTGAATTGTCATGCTGATAATGGCATTGTCAGCGCTAAACATATTCGTCGCCATGTCGAAACTGTGCAGAAGGGTGCATAGGTCCTTGATGAGACCACTCCATCAGGGTGATCTTCCCCACCTCTGCATCTCGATGGCCCAGGCTATACGTCATGACGTATTGCACCAGGGCTCGGCGGTGCTGCCACAGTCGCTGTAACATGTGGAGAGTTGAATTCCAGCGTGTCGCCACATCGCATTTCAGGCGATGAACCGGCAGGCCGAAAGACTTCTGGAGCGATGCAAGTCGCTCAGCTGCGGCAGTTGAATGGCAGAAGTGAGCAGACAGTTTTCGTGCCCTGGTCAGAAGGCCATCTAGGCCGGGATAGTGTGTTAAAAATTGCTGGACAACAAGGTTCAACACGTGAGCCATACAAGGTACGTGTGTCACCTTGCCCAGGCGAAGGGCCGCACCCAGGTTTGCAGCATTGTCGCACACGGCCTTACCAGGCTGCAGGTTGAGTGGAGACAACCATTTATTAAACTCAGTCTCCAGAGCTGCTCACAACTCAGTCGCTGTGTGACTCCTATTTCCAAGACATGTCAAGCTAAAGACCGCCTGATGCCGTTGCGCTCTGCTGCCAGCATAGTAATGAGGGGTGCGTGATTCCTTCTGCGCAGTGAGAACGCTGGTGGCCTGACCAGGCAGGCTTGGGGTGGAGGTGGAGGACCCAGATGAGGTGGAGGAGGCAGAAGCAGTGGCGGAACTTGAACTGACAGAGGATTGACACACAAGTCGTGGGGACGGCAAGACTTGTGCAGCAGACCCTTCACCATCTATCACCATAGTTACCCAGTGCCCAGTCAGCGACATGTAACGTCCCTGTCCATGCTTACTGGTCCAAGTATCGGTGGTGAAATGCACCCGTTCACACACAGAGTTTCTCAAGGAAGCGGTGATGTTGTGTGCGACATGCTGGTGTAGCGCGGGCACACCTTTCTTAGAGAAGTAGTGGCGACTGGGCATCTGGTACTGGGGCACAGCGACAGACATAAGGTCTCTAAAATCCTGTGTGTCCACCAGGCGGAAAGGCAGCATTTCCGTAGCCAAGAGCTTACAGAGGGATAAAGTCAACCTCTTAGCTTTGTCATGGGTCGCAGGAAATGGCCTTTTATTTGTCCACATCTGAGGGACAGAGATCTGGCTGCTGTGTGTAGACGGTGTTGAGTAGGGTGTCCCTGGAAAAATGCAGCTTTGTGAGGAAAGTGCAGGCGTAGACATGATGTTGCCTTCATCCAACGTTGGTGCTATTGATGTCAGAGAGAGCTGTACACACGTACTTGTTTCCCCTTCCAAACCAACTGATGACCTACCAAGCAAACTGCCTGTTGTGGTTACAGTGGTGTAAGTTGTGGGTGGAAAACCAGGTGTGACAGCTGTCCCCACAGTCCTAGAAGATGAAGAGCGCGCGGATGCACTGGAAAGGGGCAGGCGGTGGATGGTTCGCTCCGCTAGGCCGCATTGCAGCACGGTGAGCTTCCCACTGGGACATATGATATTTATTCATGTGACGATTTATGGAAGAAGTTGTCAAACTGCTGAGGTTTTGCCCTCTACTAACAGAATCACGACAAATTTTACAGATCACATAATTTAGGCGATGTTTTGCTATGTCAAAAATGGACCAGGCTAGGCAAGGCTTAGAGGGCATGCGACGTGCTGAGCCCCCCCCCGACTAGTGCTCAGAGGCAGAGTGGTGGCTGAGGATGCAGTTGTAGACGTGCTACCAGTGCTCCGACTCTGTCCAGGAAGGCGAAAGGTAACTTCGTCGTCGGTTGCATCCTCCTCCACCACCTCTGTTGACCTCCTCGAGTGCCTGACTGTGGGTTGACAGTAGGTGGGATCTAGAACTTCCTCATCAATTGTTGGGTTTGCACTCTCCTCACCCTCAGACCAAGCCTCTTCTTGCCCTGACCGAATATTTAAGTTATCATCCTAATCTGGTATCTGCGTCTCATCGTCATCAGTATGTTCCTCATTGTCTATAACAACAGGTGTTACAGTTTGTGAAAAAGGGTCAACATTATGCTCAGAAACTTGGTCCTCACAGCCTGAATCAGAGTCACAAAGGTTATGGGCATCACTGCAGACCATTTCCTGGTCTGTACTCACTGTAGCTTGGGAGCAGACTTCTGATTCCCAGGCTATAGTGTGACTGAACAGTTCTGCAGACTCAGCCATCTCAGTTCCACCATTCTGTGCAGAGCGGATGGAGACTTCAGAGCTGGGAGAATGCAAGTGTGATTGGGCTGACAACTCAGAGGACTGGTGTTTTTTGGATGCGGTAGTTGAGGTGGCGGAAAGGGCACTTGTTGGACCACTTGAGATCCATTCAAGCATTTTCCTTTTTTGGCCATCATCTACCTTTGTTCCAGTTGTTCGTGTCCGTAAAAAAGGGAGCACATCGGATTGTCCACGGTAAGTAGTAGACATCTTACTTTTGCTGGAAGATGGTCTATTTTCAGCAGATGTTAATGGAGCTTTGCCACCTTCCCCACGGACAAACCCTTTTTTTCCTTTTCCAACACGCCTCTTCCCCTTTCCACCAGCATCTGTCATTTTGCCACTCATTTTGATTGCGACAAGATTGTGCACTTAAAATGTGGTAGTAAAAATTGAGAGGTGGTGTAGATTTCAGCGGTGGTCTAGCTTTATTAACAGCAGAATAAACAACAATAATTATCCCTGACAATGCAACTACGGCCCCTAAACTGGCAGCATAGTTTGCTAGTATAATGGCTTAGTAACAATGAGTTTGAGTGTGCAATGCAGGCAGACGTGCTGCAAGTATCTTTGCACTAGTGGGACAATACAGAAGTCCAACAGCCACGTTTAGGATGCCACTAAGTTTCCTCAGTGTTTGCTAGTATGATGGCTTAGTAACAATGAGTTTGAGTGTGCAATGCAGGCAGACGTGCTGAAAATATCTTTGCACTAGTGGGACAATACAGAAGTCCAACAGCCACGTTTAGGATGCTACTAAGTTTCCTCAGTGTTTGCCAGTATAATGGCTTAGTAACAATGAGTTTGAGTGTGCAATGCAGGCAGATGTGCTGCAAATATCTTTGCACTAGTGGGACAATACAGAAGTCCAACAGCCACGTTTAGGATGCCACTACGTTTCCTCAGTGTTTGCTAGTATAATGGCTTAGTAACAATGAGTTTGAGTGTGCAATGCAGGCAGACGTGCTGCAAATATCTTTGCACTAGTGGGACAATACAGAAGTCCAACAGCCACGTTTAGAATGCCACTAAGTTTCCTCAGTGTTTGCTAGTATAATGGCTTAGTAACAATGAGTTTGAGTGTGCAATGCAGGCAGACGTGCTGCAAATATCTTTGCACTAGTGGGACAATACAGAAGTCCAACAGCCACGTTTACAATGCCACCAAGTTTCCTCAGTGTTTGCTAGTATAATGGCTTAGTAACAATGAGTTTGAGAGTGCAAAGGGCAGGAGGGTACAGTGGCAGGGTTGTTGGTCTGGGTAGAGGAATGGAAGCCTCCCTTTCTATCCCTCCTAATGGGGAAATGCAGCGAGGAAATCCCTGACCTTAGCTACACAGACGCTGTCATCTTGTGTAGCTGTTAAAATCTGTTCTCACGGCCCTGACTGTCACCTATGGCTCTGACCCTGCCGGTATTAGCCCTTACAAGGGCTGAAAGAAACTTCTATCCCTATTCTGTATAGCGCTGTGTATAGAGCGTACACAGCAGTATCGGAGACAGGAGCTACGCCAGCGGTGACTGACACCAAGACGCAGAAGGCAGATAATGGAGTGCTGGAGGAAAATGTCCATTTTTATAATGCAGGGACATGTGACATGGACATCCTATCACACATGCCGTTGCTTCTCTGGCTAAAAGCCCACTTAGCTGTGTGTGTGTTTGGGATTGGCTGACATGCTGGCCCGCCCCACTACACGCGCGCGCTTAGGGAAGGAAGACAAGGAAAAAAAAATGGCGATCGCCATTATCCCAGCAGCAGTGATCTGAATGCGCTGTTCCCGCACACTATACACTGAAATTTCATAATAGTGTGAGTCACAGAGTGACTTACACTATTACAGCGGAAAGCCAGCTAGTAATTAGCTTGTCTTTTTGCTGCTAGAACCGTTTTCGAACGTATCTAGAACTATCGAGCTTTAGCAAAATGCTCGAGTTCTAATTCGATCTAGAACAGCCCCCTAAATCACTTGAGCCGCGAACTGGAGAACCTCGAACCGCGAACCGCGCTCAACTCTAGCTCTGACGCACGCCCAGAGCCTACGTTGGGGGTTTTGTCGCGGCGGGTCCCCCATGGAGCAGTGTAATGGACACCCGGCAGGGAGCCACACTGGACTCTTATAGTTGTTTAAGGTTGTAACATGTTATGTCTTGTTTTGTTTTCTTCAGTCCGGAAGAACTGAGTTTAACTACGGGGGAGTGTGGTGCCCGAGGACCTGGTCGCCACAACAGAATTGCCCCTCCAAAGGATTAATGCTGAGCCTGGAGGTAATTGGGAGGTCTATTGGCCAGTAAGTTTAACATCCAACGCAGTTTCTCCTTCAGGCCAGCAGAGGGAACTCTGAACCTGGAGTTCCAGGGAGCATTCCTCAAGTCTGACCTGAGGGAGGAGTTAGTGTTCAGTCTGGAGAGAGAAAGCAGAGAGAGCAGACGCAGAGTAGTGCTGTCCTGTGGACTAGGGCCTGGAGCTGGAGTAGCTTGGCCCAGTGAAGCAGGAGGAGCAGAGAGGCACAGAAGAGACTCAGACATCGGAGTCTGTGGTTGCCAGGGTATAAAATCCTTCCCTGGTGGCCGAATCCGGAGGGCAGGAGAGCTGCAAGCCCCCTGGCCCATCAGCAATCTGGAGGTACAACTGCATTCCAAGGGCCCGGTGTGGACTCCAGCAGAGAAGCACCAGAGAGGGCCTGCGCAGCCTACCACACAGAAAAAGGGACGAACCACCGGTCCCAGCAGCAAGAGGGCCATTGCCAATCCAGAGAGCAGGGTCCTATAACAGTAAGGAAAGAACAGGAGTAGGCCTCATACTCATCTGGCCAAAAAGATACCTTAGTTACTTCCAGGCCGGCTGGAGCCCTCTACCACCTGTAACGGTCTCCCAGGACTAACCGTTTGCAAAGTAAAAGAGGAGAAGGTAAAGAGACTGTTGTTTGTGTCCGCTCCTTTCACCGCCTGTCGGCCCTGCACTACACCTTACACCATAGACTCTCACGAGCACCAACAGTGTCCCCGGAGCACTGCTCCACCTGTGGGGAGCAGTACCACTATTGCTGCCATTCCATCACCCCGAAGGCCTCATACAGCAGCGACGGCTTAATAGCCGCAAACCACAGGTGGCGTCACGACAAATATAAACTTTATTCACCCCAAGTCACCAGCCATATTAATTGACACCCACCAGGGCCACGGAGCCGGGCCCCGCCACCACTGACGACCCCCGGACTAGTCCGGCCCGGCACCGGGTGTCCCATAGCCCTGGGGTGGGAGAGTCAACTTGTCATCAGGTCTGCTGACACTGGACCACCAATCACGGGTGGCTGCGTCACTGACGTGCACTGGAGCTGTTTTTGGACTTATGCGGGCGTCACACGTAATGATAAATCGTGCGATCGCATAAGTGATCGCACCCGCCCCATCGTTTGTGCATCACGGGCAATTAGTTGCCCGTGGCGCACAAAGTCGTTAACCCCCGTCACACGCACTTACCTCCCGGGCGACATCGCTGTGGGAAGCGAACATTATCTTCCTGAAGAAGGAGGGACATTCGGCGTCACAATGACGTCACACGGCAGCCGGCCAATAGAAGCGGAGGGGCGGAGATGAGCGGGACGTAAACATCCCGCCCACCTCCTTCTTTCGCATTGCCGGTGGGACGCAGGTAAGCTGTGTTCGTCGCTCCCGGGGTGTCACACAGAACGACTGGTGCAGCCACAGAGGCGAAGAACAACCGGAGCACAATAGGATGAACGAGATTATGAAAATGAACGACGTGTCAACGATGAATGAGAAGGTGAGTATTTCTGCTTGTTCATAGGTGTCACACGGTACGATATCTCTGACGATGCCAAATGTGCGTCACTAACGACGTGACCCCGACGACATCTCGCCAGATATAGCGTACTGTGTGACGCCCGCATTAGAAGTGGAAGTCAAAGCTTCCTTCATCTGCGCATACATGGCAGCATTCATTATGCTCACAGGAGCAGAGACTCCAGCAAGAGCCTGGACACTGCGTGTCCAGGCTGGGCGCTGGGTTAAACAGTGAGTAGCCGCAGTACCAGTGGCCGAGACCAAATAGGAGACCGCTGGAATCAAAGCCACCTTGGACGCAAATTCTGAACCAGAAACAGCCCGATATCTAAGATATTTATATAGAAACCTAGCTGTTATTGATACAAAACATATAAGACTTAAAAAAGCAAAGTTTAGAAACCTCTATTGACTTTCTGCCGTATTACCTTCAGGCTGGGGCCACACGGGGATTACTGCGAACCCCTTGCATGACACTCGGCTCACGCTGGCAATACAGCAGAGCCGAGTGTCATGCGAGTGTCCCTGAAACTGAGGTCCGACCGTGCGAGCGGACCTCAGCTGCGGGGGACGAGCCGGCACTGAGGAGGGGAGGGAGGGATTTATCTCCCTCTCTCCACCATAGCCGGCTATTGCCATTCTCGCACTGAACTCCGGTGTACCACGAGTGCAGTGCGATTTTTCTCTCGCCTCATACACTTGAATGAGTGCTAGAGAAAAAGTCTCGCATTACAGTCGCCGCACGCTGTGATTGTTTTCTCGGTCTGATTAGGGCTGAGAATATAATCGCTCGTGTGCTGACACACAGGCTAATATTGGTCCGAGTTGAATGTGATGTTTTATCGCACTCCACTCGCACTGATTTTCATGCTTAGGCCTTAAGGTGAGGCTCTATAGCCAGGTATTGTGTGTTTTGGGATTATATTCTTTTTCTGCTGAAACTGTTTGTTTATATATTTATTGTGCATTCTATTACATGTGCCCTGATACTTTATTGGGGATAAGTACAAGATTATTATGTCCATCCACCTATTTCATCCACTGTTTATCTCTTGTCAATCATTTTTTTAACCTTTGTTTTTGTCAGCATTATATGTTTTGTATCAATAAAAGCCATGTCTATGTATATAAATAGCTGAATGTACACATTTTTACTATGCAGCTTTTTTCCTATCATGTTACAAGTAATTTTTTTGCTTAGTTTTTGTTAGCAGTCCACCTTTTTATATATTTATTACACTGTGGTGCACACAACTTCTTTCTTAACAAAGTGTTGCAAGGAGCAGTGTGTGTGGGGGGAATATTATACAAGGGGACAATGCATGTATGGGGGAATATTATACAGAGGGGCAGAATGTGTGTGTGGGGGAAATGCTATACAGAGGTATAGTGAGGGGCAATATACAGAGGGGCAGTGTGTATGGGAGGATATTATAAAGAGGAGCAGTTTGTGTGGGGGTGATAGTATTCAGAGGGGCAGCATATGTGAGGGATATCATACAGAGGGGCAGTGTGTGGGGGAGATATTATACAGCAGAGCAGTGTGTGGGAGAGGTATTATACAGAGGGGCAGTGTGTGGGGGATGTTATACATAGGGGCAGTGTGTGATGGGATATTATACAGAGGGGCAGTGTGTGGGGGGCTATTATACATAGGAGCAGTGTGTGGGAGAGGTATTATACAGAGGGGCAGTGTGTGGGGGGATATTATACATAGGGGCAGTGTGGGAGCGATATTATGGAGAGGGTTGGTGTGTGTAGAGGGTGTATTGTGTAGAGGGTGTATTATGGAGAGCGGCGTTGTAGTGGGTGTATTACTAATTCGCCGAGGGAAATAATTTTCTGGACAACTTCAAGTGTGCTAACACTTTTGGCCATGACTACGTGTGTGCGTGTGCGTGCGTATGTGTATGTGTGTGTGTGTGTCTGTGTGCGTGTGTGTGTGTGTGTCTGTTTTTCCAAGAGTGGGTGGGTGATGAGATTGTGAAAGGTTTGAGCGGTGGAGGGGGAGCTGGGGTGGAGTCTGAAGGAGTCTCAAGAGGACCTGAAAATTTTGCCAGTATAGGGTCCTCAAATTCCTAGAGACAACCCTGTATACCAGCATGGGGAGCATGCTAAGGGACCTATATATATACACAGTGTCTTGCAAAAGTATTCAGCCCCCTTGAATTTTTCAACCTTTTCCCACATTTCAGGCTTCAAACATAAAGATAAAAATGTTATTGTTATGGTGAAAAATCAACAACAAGTGGGACACAATTGTGAAGTTGAACGAAATTTATTGCTTATTTAAAACTTTTGTAAGAAAGAATAAACTGAAAATTGGGGCATGCAATATTATTCGGCCCCTTTACTTTCAGTGCAGCAAACTCACTCCGGAAGTTCATTGAGGATCTCGGAATGATCCAATGTTGTCCACCTGTCTGTAATCTAGACTCCGTATACATGTGCCTGCTCTGTGATAGTCTCAGTATTCTGTTTAAAGCACAGAGAGCATCATGAAGACCAAGGAACACAACAGGCAGGGCCGTGAAACTGTTGTGGAGAAGTTTAAAGCCGGATTTGGTTACAAAAATGTTTCCACAACTTTAAACATCCCAAGAAGCACTGTGCAAGCGATCATATTGAAATGGAAGGAGTATCATACCACTGCAAATCTACGAAGACCCGGCCGTCCCTCAAAAATTTCATCTCAAACAAGGAGAAGACTGATCAGAGATGCAGCCAAGAGGTCCATGATTGCTCTGGATGAATTGCAGAGATCTACAGCTGAGGTGGGAGAGTCTATCCATAGGACAACAATCAGTGCACAAATTTGGCCTTTATGGAAGAGTAGCAAGAAGAAAGCCATTTCTCAAAGATATCCATAAAAAGTGTAATTTAAAGTTTGCCACAAGCCACCTGGAAGACACACCAAACGTGGAAGAAGGTACTCTGGTCAGATGAAACCAATATCAAACTTTTTGGGCACAATGCCAAACGATATGTTTGGTGTAAAAGCAACACAGCTCATCACCCTGAGCACACCATCCACACTGTCAAACATGGTGGTGGAAGCATCATGGTTTGGGCCTGATTTTCTTCAGCAGGGACAGGGAAGATGGTTAAAATTTATGGGAAGATGGATGGAGTCAAACACAGGACCATTCTTGAAGAAAATCTGTTGGAGTCTGCAAAAGACCTAAAGGCTACTTTACACACTGCGATATCGGTCCCGATATCGCTAGTGTGGGTACCCGCCCCCATCTGTTGCACGACACGAGCATATCGCTGCCCGTGCCGCAACAACATCGCCCAGAGCCGTCACACATACTTACCTGTCCGGCGACGTCGCTGTGACCGGCGAACCGCCTCCTTTCTAAGGGGGCGGTCCGTGCGGCGTCACAGCGACGTCACTGAAGCGTCACTGAACCGCCGCCCAATAGCAGCGGAGGGGCGGAGATGAGCGGGACGTAACATCCCGCCCACCTCCTTCCTTCTGCATAGCAGCCGGGAGGCAGGTAAGGGGAGCTTCCTCGTTCCTGCAGCGTCACACGCAGCGATGTGTGCTGCCACAGGAGCGAAGAACAACTTCGTTACTGCTGCAGTAACGATTTTTAAGAATGGACCCCCATGTCGCCGATTAGCAATTTTGCACGTTTTTGCAACGATGCAAAATCGCTTATCGGTGTCACACGCAACGGCATCGCTAATGCGGCCGGATGTGCGTCACCAATTCCGTGACCCCAACGACTCCGCATTAGCGATGTCGCAGCGTGTAAAGCCCCCTTTAGACTGGGATGAAGATTTGTCTTTCAACAAGACAATGATCCAAAACATAAACCAAAATCTACAAAGGAATAGTTCACAAATAAATGTATCCAGGTGTTAAAATGGCCAAGTCAAAGTCCAGACCTGAATCCAATCGAGAATCTGTGGAAAGAGCTGAAAAACGGTTGTTCACAAACAACTGGATCCAGTGACAGCGGGTAACCTCAGTGACAGCTCAGCTGATTGCGCGGCTGTCTTCAGTTGCTGCGTGGAGGTGTCAGGAGCGGCGGTGTCTTCTGCTGCTCCTGTCACCTTCATGCAGCAGAGCTGGAAGCGACGCTGGACCATCCTGGATGACGCCGGACATGGAGGGCTTTTTCGGGCTGATTAAATTGGTGAACCAGGGTATATGTTTGTGTTTTTTTATTTCTAAGGCCCGTTTCACACGTCAGTGAAAAACACAGACGTTTTTCACTGGCGTGTAAAACACGCACATGTCCCTGCGTGTGCCGAAAATCACGGCACACGTGGGTTGTCTAAGTGCAATCCGGGCTCCGTTCTCCGTGGCCTGTGATTGCACTTAGAGATTCACTCACCTGCGCCCGCTTCCGCTGTCCATGGTGCTGATCGCTCCCGCGACGCAGCATCCGGCCGGCGGTGACCCCTGCAGCAGCTGCTTCCGGGTCGGCTGTGTCGTGCATAATGAATATGCGCGACAGTAATCAGCCGGCACAGAAGGAGCAGGGAGAACGGGCTGCAGAAGACATCACTGGACGCCGGGTGAGTTAAAATGTTTATTATTTTAAATGCACGTTTTTTTCTGGCACGTGTTTCACGGACCACACCACTGCGTGGTCCGTGGAACATCAGTGATGCCAGAAAAAAATGGACATGTCTCTGTGCAGCAACCATGCACACGCGGGTACGCTGCACGGAGACACGTGCAGTGACAAATCACTGACGTGTGAGCAGACCCATTCATTATAATGGGTCTGCGTATGTCAGTGATTCTGGTACGTTTAAAAAAAAGTACAAACGTACCAGAATCACTGACGTGTGAAAGGGGCCTAATAAAGAATTTTTCGTCTGTGTGTGTTTATTTGCTGTAACTTACAGATTAATCATGGAAGGAATGTCGGGGAGACGCCTGACATGATTAATCTAGGATTTAGTGGCAGCTATGGGCTGCCATTAACTCCTTATTACCCCGATTTGCCAACGCACCAGGGCAAATCGAGAAGAGCCGGGTACAGTCCCAGAACTGTCGCATATAATGTATGCGGCAATTCTGGGCGGCTGCTGACTGATATTGCTAGGCTGGGGGGCTCCCCATAACGTGGAGCTCCCCATCCTGAGAATACCAGCCTTCAGCCATATGGCTTTATCTGGCTGGCATTAAAATTGGGGAAGACCGCAAGCCGTTTTTTTTAATTATTTATTTATTTATTTTACTGCACAGTATAGACCCGCCCACCGGCTGCTGTGATTGGGTGCAGTGAGACACCTGTCACTCAGCGTGCGGGCGTGTCTCACTGCAACCAATCATAGGTGCCGGTGGGCGTGGAAAGCAGGGAATACGAGATTGTTTAATGTTTTCAAAATAGTAAAAGCCGCCGCAGCAGTGTGAATGCCGTGCAGCGCCGCGCCGGTGATCGGGGAACGGTAAGTATGAGAGAGGGGGGGAAACTGACCGACAGACTGTGAGAGAGGGACAGACAGACAGAGAGACCGACAGAAAGACCGACCGACGGACTCAGGGAGATTGACCGACATACACAGAAATAGAAAGAATGGCCGACATCACTAGAAATAAAAACACCAAACGGACACGGACTATAGGTAGATGCATACGTGTTTACTAACGTGTGTGGACATACCCATAGACTTTCATAGTGTCCACGTGTGCGTGCTCCGTGCAGATAACGGACATGCATCCGTGCAAAACGCAAACACATACGGATCACGGACACGCACACACGGACATAATGAAATAACGCACGTGTGACCACAATCATAGATTAACATTGGTGCATGTTTGTCCGTGTCTCCGGTATATACGGAAACGGAACAAACACGCACGTGTTTAACGGACGTGTGAAGGGGGCCTAAAACTGGGTGGTTGATTTTCAGTGATCCAAATACGGCACTAAAGCACTTTCTTTGGCACTAAATTATAACATGCTATACTGCTCTTATAACATATGCTGCTGATACTTATAAGCACTGAACACTTTACAAGCATGTATATATATTTTTGAATATGTCAATTAGGAAATAATATATTACTAATTATCTGACTGCTATTAGCACTGAACACTTTATAATTTTTGTATGTATATATTTCATCATTTATTTCTTATTATTTATTGCTATAAAAACTAAGCACTTTCAAATTCTTTATGTATTAATATTAATATCTGTATAATGCTGGATATTATGGATCACTGTCATTTTAACCGTTTTTGTCTACGCCCCTGGTTGTTATAATGTGGTACTACCTGATGTGAATTTTTATATACCGGTATTTATCTCATTTTTATAATTTTTGTTGAATAAAAATTGATACTTTTTAAACGTACTAATTTATTTCTGTAGCTTTATTGGTTTGAAATACCATATTCAAACCTAGTGTTTAATGCAGCTGTAATCGCAGCAAAAGGTGGCGCTACAAAGTATTAACTTAAAGGGGCCGAATAATATTGCATGCCCCAATTTACAGTTTATTATTTTTTATAAAAGTTTAAAATAAGCAATAAATTTCGTTCAACTTCACAATTGCGTCCCAGTTGTTGTTGATTCTTTACCATAACATTAACATTTGTTATTGTTGTGTTTGAAGCCTGAAATATCGGGATGGGGCACACGCTGGAGGACATATGGACACATTATATATATATATATATATATATACACATATACATATACATATACAGTACAGATCAAAAGTTTGGACACATTTTCTCATCTCTAGAACAACTGTTAAGAGGAGACTTTGTGCAGCAGGCCTTCATGGTAAAATAGCTGCTAGACCTAGAATGTATCTTCTGTTAGATCACATTACAATGTAAAACACTATTCAAGACCATTAAAGCACCACTCCAACGTGTTGTTTTTTTTTATTGCACTGCTGGAGTGGTGCTTTAAATCCAAGTACCCTGATCCCTGTTTCACATCCATGAAAATCATGCACGTTTTGCACGGATGTGGAAAAGGTCTGTATAGCCCTCTGTGTGCTGTGATTTTGCCACACGAGTGCTCTCCGTGATAAGACATGGAGAGCAGGAAATTTCTGCTCACCTGTCCCAATCTCTGCTGTCCGTGGTGCTGAAGTCTTCTGGTCTGCAGTATCCGGCCCTGCTGACTCCCCAATGCTGCTGCGTCCGGCCCAAAGTGCAGTGATTATGCGATGATCAAAATGAGCCGGGGTCAGAAGCAGGTGACAGCAGTGGCAGAGACAGCAGTGCTAGAGAAGGTGAGTATAGAAATTCATTTTATTTCACAGATACATAGTTTTCTCAGGCACACTGTCACACGGAGCACATCCATGCGGTCCTTGTGACACTCGTGCTGCCGGAGAAAAATGAACATGTCTATGTATGGAGCACACAGACACACGTATGCTCCACACGTACACACGGTCCATGTGAAAACACGCACATGTGCGCAAACCCATTGATTTTAATGGGTCTACGTGTGCCTGTGTCTCTGGTATGCGTGAAAACGTATGTCAGAAAATACTGGAGACACGGATGTTTGAAGAGGGCCTTATACTCACTTTCCAGTGGCTTCAGGTTCTATTGCTGCCTCTACAGTCAGTATTGACAATTTGGGATTTTCCACTGCGCTCCAGTGTTTTATGGAGCTCGCTCAAGGTCACAAATCTATACATCTCTATGAAAGCCTCTCCAGGCTCTCATTGAGTTGCATTAAGTGCTTGTGAGTAATGTCACTTCCAGCCAGTCAGAAGTTATGGTCACAAGATGGTAGCGGGGGAGCGGAGTGACGTCAGTAAACTGTGAAGGTACCGGAAGGTGTGTATATGACAGAGGACATGGGGCTAACAGTTAAAACACCACTCCCAGTAAAAAAAACTCTGGAAGGTTGCTTTAACTGATTTAATTTCTTCTATATTTACCCCTTAACAACCGTGAGCCTTACTCGTATGTCCTAAGCCATCAAGGGGTGATCACCGCTGGCTGCTGCGAGCAGCTGTTGGTGATCCCTCCACATGTCTGCTGATTTGAACAGCTGACACGTGTGCCTCGCAAGTGCAGGTGGATCCGCACTGTCAAAATGTGACACTCACCCACCGCCATCGGAAGTCACATGACGTGATCACGTGGAGCCGATGGTTACCATGGTAGCACAGGGTCATGTGATGACTCCTGTAGCTATCATGGCTTTCTTCCTGTAACAGATGGCCAAGTGCTGCCTGTTACAAGAGATGAGCATTTCTACTGATCTCAGCTGTGTAGCTGTGATCAACAGAAATGAATGAGTGATCAGACTGCTGAGCCTTATAGTCCCTGGGACGACTAGTGTATTTCACTAGTAAAAAAAAGTAAAAAAAAATTGAAAAAAAACAAAAATAAAAGTTCAAAACAAAAAATATACACACATTTGGTATCGCCACGATCAGAAATGCTCGATCTATCAAAATATAAAATCAATTAATCTGATCGGTAAACGGCGTAGTGGCAAAAAATTCAAAACACTAAAATTATGGTTTTCGGTCACCACAAATTTTACGCAAAATGCAATAACAGGCGATCAAAATGTAGCATCTTCTCAAAAATGGTACCATTAAAAACGTCAGCTCGAGACACAAACAATAAGCCATAAGTGAGCCATAGATACTGAAAAATGAGATCGCTACAGTCACGGAAAATGGTGCAAAAAGTGCCCCACTTTTTTGGACAAGCATCTGAATTTTTTTTAACCCCTTAGATATAAGTAAACCTATACATGTTTGGTGACTACGAACTCATACCAACCTGAGGCATCACACTGATTCATCAGTTTTACCGTCTAGTGAACACTGTGAGTAAAATATCCGAAAAGAATCATGCAATTTGTTTGCAATTTTTCCGCACTTGGAATTTTTTTGATGTTTTCCAGTACACTATATGGTCAAACTTATGTTTTCATTTAAAAGTACAACTCCTCCCACAAAAAACAAGTTGTCATATGACAAGATTGATGGAAAAGTTATGGCTCTTAGAATACAGGGAGCAAATAAGAAAAAAACAAAAGACAGAAAATCGGCCGGGGATGAAGAGGTTAAAGCCTGCATATAGCAGAGTGCACTAAACCCTGTCATAGGGTGAGAGGGAAAGTAAGATGCAGTTGCAGTACTGTAAGTAATTCAAACTTGGTTAGCGCGTTATAGTCAATCTAATGAATGAATTACAGTTATGGGTTTCCTGTGAACAATCTACTTTTACATTGCATTAATAAAACCCAGAAGGATGCCTGTGACAAGTGATCACAAATCACTGCTAAACTATACAATGTATGCAGTAATTCCATTGTTTGAATTGACATTGATCTATAGTCAAAGCTATAGATGCATAGTTTGCATGGAAAGACTTTACCAGACATCAGGAATTGCTGGGCTGCTGGAAGTGTAAGTTACTTTTGATGCACATTTCAGAATATATAGCAGGATTGCATTCTCACTTCTGCTGCAGGTGCCATCCAACAATGACATGCAGAACTGCCAGGAAATTAATATTTTGCCAGAATGCTGCATACTGTAGTTGTATTTTTAAAAACGCATACAGACAGACAGACTAAAAACATAGGTAGCAGCCGCCACAAACCTTATGCTAGTGGTATTATCACTAGTGGGTATCCAGCTCTCAGACTTAAATGCAGATTGATTTGTGTAGAAGTTTTGGTAATGTTCATATGTTAATAAAGCTTGTTGAAAGGCTGCAGCACAGTCAACAACCTTATTGCATGCAGACGTTGCCTGTCCACTTCTTTGAACAATAAAGATTTTTTGAATATTTTTGATAATTAGTGGAGGTAAAGCAGACAACTGTGGGGTGCAACCCTCATGAATCAGCTTTACCTTAGCTGTTTTGTTGTTTTTTTTTGTTTTTTTTAAGAAATATAATTTTAAAAAAATGGTGTGGCTCCCCCATATTTTGAAAACCAGCCAAGGTAAAGCAGAAAGCTGGGGCCTGATATTAACAGGGTGGGAAGGCCCATTGGTATTTGGCTCTTCCCAGTTTAAAATTAGCATCCTGCAGCTGCCCCCAATGTGGCGCATCTATTAGATGCGCCAATTTTGATGCTTTATTTGGTTCTTCGGATGCCCCACACTTCATCGTTCACCAATTTAATAATTAAAAAGAAAGATTCAACATAATCCAATGGTGTAATGTCCTACAATGGCCTTCAAATCTTTTGGAGCTTCGTTCGTTTGCAGGTGTCATGTCACATTGGCAGAGCCTCTGTGGTGCCACAACAGCAGAAACCTCCCACGTGACCCCATTTTAAAAACTGCACCCCTTAATTAATTCATCCAGGGGTCCAATGAGAATATTGACATCTCAGGTGTATTACAAAATGTTGTACTATAGGGCAGGGAAAAAAAAAGAATTACATTTTTGCCACTAAAATATTGTTTAACTCTAGATTTAAAATTTTCACAAGGGGGATAAGTAAAACATGCCCCATAATGTGTTACACAGTTTCTCCTGAATGTGGCAATACCCCACATGTGACTGTACAGTACTGTTTGACCGCACCACAAGGCTTGGGAAGGAAGGAGAGCCATTTGATTTTTGGAGCACAGATTTTCCTAGAATAATTTGTGGACTCCATTTGCGGAGCTTCTAACTGCAAGAACAACAGAAACACCCTCAAGTGACCAAATTTTGGAAATTACACTCCTCTGGGATTTAGTCTACGGGTGTAGTGAGTGACGATTTAGTCTCTGGAATACACTCACCATGGTGTCAATCACATTGAATGTTGCAGAATTAAAAATTGCAAATAATCCCCTGTCAAGCACAGTACATTGTAGTGCCCATACATTGTGGCCAGCTTGTGCTACTGGAGACTTGAACCCTGTAAATTAAGCAGGCGCTCTCCTCACTACAATAATTCCAAACATGTGGATGTTAACTGTGGATTAGGCACATTGTATGGCTCAGAAGGGAGGGGGGCATTTGGATTTGGTAGTGTAGATTTTACTGGATTTATTTTTTGAGGGGGGGGGTTATAGCATTTCTCCAGAGCCTTTGTGTTACCAGTAATGTAGAAGACCCCTATATTTCCATTAACAGATGACAGACCTGAGTGGGGACTTGTGTTGTTGTTGGTTGAGCTGAATGCTATTTGGTGGCAATTTCGGTACAGAACATTTTGGAACTGTTTCCATTTATCCTGTGCTCTATTCTGAGCGCTTACATCAGGGTTTCCATCTAAATCTTTGAAATTCAGATGAAACCCCTGATGGATCCATTTATGGGGCAGCAGAGTTACTCCGGACTCTGTTTGGCCTATGTTCAGTGGTATCCGTCTTTTCGACAGTGAACAAAACTGTTATTGACCGCGCTTTTGTGGATACCTAAAAAGACGCATAAAAAGATGAGCACCACTGGACCACAAGCCAGATGTGAGGTCCAAGTGACTCCTTCATTACAGGGAATTTTTCAGTGGGAATTTTGTCTGAATCATATTTTTCAGAGATTGACATGTAATCCCTATGTTTAGCGTTCAGCATAGAATGCAGTATAAATATGAGCCACGCCGTACGACGATCTTTGGGGGACAGAATGAACAAATCAACAGCAATTGAAGAATAGACTTTATTTATTCATTTTTTACACCATTTACCTTGCAGTATAAATGATTAGGTGCCTTTACTCCTCAGGTCAGTACAATTACAGCGATTACAGGTTAATATTCCTTTTTTAGGTTTGGCTACTAACACACTAAAAACCGCTTTTTTCCAAATCAAAGGTTTTTTGCATCACTGAATATTGAAGGCTAAAGTTTTTTTTCATTTTTCTGTCAACATAGTGGGAGTTTTTATTGGTACCATTTTGGGCCACATAATATTTTTTGATCGCTTTCTATTCCACTTTTTGTGAGGCAGAATCATGAAAAATCAAGAATTCCGGAATGGTTTTTTGTTTGTTTTTTTTTTAACACTGCTCACCATGCCATAAATGTGATAAGATTATTCTTCAGGTCAGTACGATTACAGAGTTACAACATACATATAATTTTTTATGTTTTACTGCTTTTACACAATAAAAACCATTTTACAGAAAAAACAACAAAATAGTTTTTGCATTGCTGTATTCTGATAGCTATACCTGTTTTATTTTTTCACCGATGGAGCTGTATGGTTGCTTGTTTTTCGCGGGACAAAATTACATTTGCACTGGAACCATTTTTATTTATATATGACTTTTTGATCGCGTAATATTATGCTTTTTTGTCAGTTGTATGATGAAAAGACAGTTTTTGCCACGTTTCACATTTCCTTTTTTTCCTTTTTTTGAAGGAGGTAACTAGTGTGACAGATTTGTAGATCGGGTTGTTATGGACGAAGCCATACCAAATATGTGTGCTTTTTTTTTTTTTTTTTTTTTTTTACACAAATCGACATATTTATTGGAATATTATCTTTATTTTTTTTCTTCTGTATTTTCAGAGATTGTTAAAAAATATTTTACTAATTTTAACGTTTAACTTTTTTTTACTTTACTTAGTCCCCTTATGGGACACTAACTTTCAGTGATCTGATCACTGATCTAATCCATTGCAGTACATAAGGACTTCAGTAGATTCGATCTGTCAGTGCTTCACTCGCAGCGCTGACAGTTTGCTTCACACAACATGCATCTCGCATGATCTGTGAGTCTCCCCATAGCTCAGTAGCCTGGGGTTGTCATGACGACGACCCAGGATTACCATGGCATTGGTAATGGTGATCACATTACAGGGACCCGATTGGCTGGGAGACGTAAGTGATCCTTTACCTGCCTTTACAATGCTGTGATAACTATTGATAGTAGCATTCAGAGGGTTAAACTGACGGGAGCAGCACTGGCACCACTCCTTGCATTGAGAGCTAGGTCTTGGCTACAAGATAAACCAGAGACCTGGTGGCAATCACGGAGGTACAGCACAGGAACGTGTCGGAATGGCAGCCACTTTCATGACGTACCCAGTGCGATGAAACTCCACCCTCAGTCCAGTCACTCACGGAGACTGGGTCCCTCCTCAGTCATGTCAGGTCAACTTCCAATTCTTGAAGTTGACGTGACATCACCGGACATCAGAGGCCGCAGCATCCCGGGTCACATGATGGGGATGAGCAGACAGCGATAGCGCAGCTCACGTGCTGAATAGGAAAAAGAAGGTATTTAGATTAAGCCTTCTTTCTCAGCTTTAAATAGATGTGGCCACTATGCTTTGTAGTACAACCTTTTTAATTTTTCACCCACTGCTTGATTTTTTATTATGATCAGATTCCAGATACATAAAACCATAATCTCATGAAAAAAGTAAAAAGTAAATAAGCACTGCTACACTTTTAAGTCACTACTGACGACAAACTACAGTCGAACAATATGAAACATTTCGATCTAAACGTACAAAATGGAGAACTGGAAATACTTTATTGACCGAACTAACAGAAATATCAACAATTATTGTGGTCTTGTCATTTTCTTACTGATTCTCAATTTGGCATTGTTTCAAATTTATTTTTGTTCGTCAACTTTTATGAAAAAGCTGTTTTCTAAGCTGGTAAAGAATTACCGTAATACTGCAGCCTTTGTTTCAATATTTTATATGCTGCAGGCATTTATTGCTGAGAATTGCTTTAAAAGTGTTTTCCAGGATAATTTTATTTCATTTCATAAGCATTCTCAGCTTAAAAATAACAAAATGAATTCTACTTACCTACAGCCACTCCAGCGCCGCCATCGGTTTTTGAAGACATGGCTGCAGAGGTGAAGTGAAAACTACAAAACATTACCACCTTGGCCAATTGCTGGTGAAATGCATGTACAGTATAAGGGTATGTGCGCACGTTGCTTTTTACCTGCTTTTTACCTGCTTTTTTGCTGCTTTTTCTTCTGTGCTGTTTAATGCCAAAATGGATGTGTTTTTCTATTCAAGCAAAGTCTATGGGAATTTGGGTTTCTTGTTCACACTATGTTGTTCAAAATGCTGCCTTTTTGTGGCAGAACTTTGGTCAAAAACTCAGCTTTGCAGTGCAAAACCCAAATGGCAAAAACAATTGACATGTTGCTTCTTTGAAAAGCTGAGTTTTTGACCAAAGTTCTGCCTCAAAAAGGCAGCATTTTGAACAACATAGTGTGAACAAGAAACCCAAATTCCCATAGACTTTGCTTGAATAGAAAAACACATCCATTTTGGCATTAAACAGCGCAGAAGAAAAAGCAGCAAAAAAGCAGGTAAAAAGCAGGTAAAAAGCAACGTGCACACATAACACTTCTTTGCAAAATGAGCTTAGTAAAACTTTTCTACTGCCTATAGAGGTAAACGATTATTGGCTGCAGGAGCTAAGGCCAGGTGTACATCAGATGATCCGCAGCGATAAATAGCTGCAGATCAGCTGCATTTGTAGAAAGGAAAAAAATGCAGCTCATCAGATGCAGAGCTCGGACACCGGCTTTTAGGTGAACAAAAAATGAAAAAAGATGGTAATAGTTGACTTACACAGGCCAACCTCACTAACAATGTGAACAAAATTATATTTGTTAGATTGTTCAGAAAGTATAGGCTCCCATTGTTCTCAATAGGTCCTGTTTACAGTGTGATGCTGAAAACAATAATTTTTTTAAAAAAAGCCAGATCATTTTTCCTGACGAAGGGGCAAATTGCTGGGTATGCACATAGGCAGATTATAATGAGGGCAATCTGGGCAACCATCCGGTGGATTCATGACCACATTGCCTTCATTATATTTTTTGCATCACCATTGGCAGCACTTATCGCTGGTGAGGAGTCTTCTTTTTGCTCTGCTGCCGACAAGAGGCAGAGTGCAGCTGCAGCCATCGCCTTCTCTATAGGGGGCTTTACACGCTATGATATCGTTAATGTTTTATCGTCGGGGTCACATTGTTAATGACGCACATCCGGCGTCATTAACGATATCGCAGCGTGTGACACTGACCAGCGACATTAAGCGACCTCAAAAATGGTGAAATTCGTTCACCATGGAGAGATCGTCCCAAAACCAAAAATCGGTAATGGTTGATTATCGATGTGGTTCGTCGCTCCTGCGGCAGCACACATCGCTGTGTGTGACATCGCGGGAGCGAGGAACGTCTCCTTACCTGCCGCTGGCCACAATGCGGAAGGAAGGAGGTGGGCGGGATGTTACGTCCCGCTCATCTCCTCCCCTCCGCTTTGATTGGCCGGCCGCTTAGTGACGTCGCGGTGACGTCACTGTGATGCCGAACGTCCCTCCCCCTTGAGGGAGGGATTGTTCGGCAGTCACAGCGACGACGACAACCAGGTAAGTGCGTGTAACGCTGCCGTAGCGATAATGTTCGCTGCGGTAGCGATCACACGGTGTCACATCCACGACGAGGGCAGGTGCTAACACGCTCGATATCGCTAGCAATTGCTAGCGATGTCGTAGCGTGTAAAGCCCGCTTATGACTCAACCAGCTCACGTGATGGCACTACATGTTACACAAGTATCTCTCCAGTCTGGGTTTTGCTGACCACAATGATTTCAGGCCCTTCCGTCTTGTCTAAATTTCTGATTATAGGGAGGTGGGCAAATCAAAAAAGGTCCGTGACTCCTCTGTTTGGAGTCTCAACACAGAAAATGTGGCGCCCTGGCCTAGCCAGGTCATCACAGATAACACACAAACACCCCCACCCCCATTAGACAGGGACACCAGCCAAACACAAAACCCTTGTTGCCTCCCTCCAGGGTCTGATGTCCACACCAGGTGGGGCGGAGCCAAGCGGTTGGCCCCACCCACCGAGGAGTTCACAGGCCTGGAGGCGGGAAAAGTGACAGTTTAGTCCAGGAGGTGGAAGAGAGAGGAGTAAACACTTGGGTGTCTGGGTTTGTGGCCCAGGCACTGATAGCAAGGTTGGCAGACGGTGGTGGCCGTCTGCAGGAGTGGTGGAGCAACGCGGAACCGTAGGACCGTGGTCGGGTGATGGCCCGCCGGTACCGACCAGGGAGCAAAGTGAAGCCAGCACACACAGGCAGGGCCATCGGACCCCGACCAGGCTTGGAACCGCCGACAATAGTCAGATCCGAATGTGACTGGAACCCCAGGGGTTTCATAACAGCAAAAGTCCCGATTGAAGGCAACGGCCCACACCGTGAGGGTATACAGCTACCACCTAAGGCTAGAGACCCAAGGGCCAGCGCCTGCGGGCAAACGGGCTCCTCCAGTACCCATACATCGGGGAGCGGACTACCGTTGGGAATCCATAGTAGTCAGAAAGAGAACATCAAGGTGCAGGGAAAGACAGCCGCCATCACCTGTCCGGGGAGAGACACTGCAGCTGGCTGCGGGACCCGTCCACCCAGCCGTTTGGTTTACTGAGGACTTTGTACCTCTCTTGCTGAGTGAGTACACCCGTGCCATCCGGCACCGCGCCGCGCTGTCCCTGCAACCCTGCACCTCACCAACCCTGCCTCCCCGTCACATCATCGGGCCCCGGGACCACCAATCCCTACCCACGGAGGGGGAAAACAACATCCCAGCTGCTCCTTACCATCGCTCCTGGGATCCCAGTCATCAGCAGCGGTGGTGCCTATCTTCACCACGACCCGTGGATGGCGTCACGGATTAAATTCCCCAAACCAACCACCCCTTTCAATCACGGGTGAGGAGCGTCGCTCGAGTCCCCGGATCCGGCCCACCGCTCGAGCCACCGAGCAGCCATCGCAGCAGCGCCGGACCCGAGCATTAGCGAGCGCAGCGCAGTGGCGTCCTCCCCGCCCGCGACAAAAATAGCCAGATATCCCTCCGGGAAGGACTCAGCCAAGGAATGGCTCTTTTTAAGGAGACCACCATAACCACCATATTAAGTGGCCCATTTAGTCAATATCCAACTCTTTGACGAGTTTAAAGATATGACAAGGGAAATACCAAGGCCAAGCCAGGTATCCATCCACAGACAACTGTTTCGGGGTATTTCCCCTCATCAGTGTGGAGTAGGATTCTTATTAAAGAATAAGTACGCATGAACTAAGTGTATTCCCAGGAGACATGCGTGTCATGCACAGGCCCTGGGAGCTGACAGAAGGGACTGGCTATGGAGCAGCAACCACTGACTGGCGAGAGGGTGAGTGTGCCAGCTAGAGATGAGCGAACCGGTCGTGGTTTGGCTCGAGTTCGGTTCGTCGAACGGAGGTCTCGTTCGAGTTCGGTTCGTCGAACGTTCCACGAACCGAGCTCGAACCGCATAGGAAACAATGGCAGGCATTCACAAACACATAAAAACACCTAGAAAACACCCTCAAAGGTGTCCAAAAGGTGACAAACAACTCACAACACAACACAAACACATGGGAAAGTGACAAGGACATATACTCATGCGAAAACAAAAGAGCTGGACAAGGAAAAAGAGGAGGACACAGAGATATATGAGTATATGCAAGGAAACGTCGATGCCATTATTGTGCAACTTGAACTCTGCTCATTTTAGGCTTCCAATCTTTATAAATTGCCTGAGCTTGCCACGTACGCCTTGGGGATCTTGTCGTGTCCTGCAGCCAGCGTTCTCTCGGAACCTGTCTTCAGTGCTGCTGGGGGTCTGCTGGCAGATAAGCACACGTGTCTGTCCACTGACAATGTGGACATGGCTCTCAGAGGGCTTTTCTTCCAATGGGTCAGCCAGGGGAGGCGAAAGGCACGCATATTTTTGAGAGTGCTTCATGCAAAGCATCTGTTTCATTTTAAAAAAGGGGGATCAAGTGATGCCAGTCAAGTGGGGTGTGTGTGGCCCAATTAATGGAAACGAGGGAGACTGTGGTTGGAGTCCCCTCGCTTTTGAAAAAAGAACCAAGATGAACAAGTCATGGCTCTCAGAGGACTTTTCTTCCCCTGGGTCATCCAGGGGAGGCGAAAGGCACGCGTATTTTTGAGAGTGCTTCATGCAAAGCATCTGTTTCATTTTGAAAAGGGGGATAAAGTGATGCCAGTCAAGTGGGGTGTGTGTGGCCCAATTAGTGGAAACGAGGGAGACTGTGGTTGGAATCCCCTCGCTTTTGAAAAAAGAACCAAGATGAACAAGTCATGGCTCTCAGAGGACTTTTCTTCCCCTGGGTCATCCAGGGGAGGCGAAAGGCACGCGTATTTTTGAGAGTGCTTCATGCAAAGCATCTGTTTCATTTTGAAAAGGGGGATCAAGTGATGCCAGTCAAGTGGGGTGTGTGTGGCCCAATTAGTGGAAACGAGGGAGACTGTGGTTGGAGTCCCCTCGCTTTTGAAAAAAGAACCAAGATGAACAAGTCATGGCTCTCAGAGAACTTTTCTTCCCCTGGTCATCCAGGGGAGGCGAAAGGCACGCGTATTTTTGAGAGTGCTTCATGCAAAGCATCTGTTTCATTTTGAAAAGGGGGATCAAGTGATGCCAGTCAAGTGGGGTGTGTGTGGCCCAATTAGTGGAAACGAGGGAGACTGTGGTTGGAGTCCCCTCGCTTTTGAAAAAAGAACCAAGATGAACAAGTCATGGCTCTCAGAGAACTTTTCTTCCCCTGGTCATCCAGGGGAGGCGAAAGGTACGCGTATTTTTGAGAGTGCTTCATGCAAAGCATCTGTTTCATTTTGAAAAGGGGGATCAAGTGATGCCAGTCAAGTGGGGTGTGTGTGGCCCAATTAATGGAAATGAGGGAGACTGTGGTTGGAGTCCCCTCGCTTTTGAAAAAAGAACCAAGATGAACAAGTCATGGCTCTCAGAGGACTTTTCTTCCCCTGGGTCATCCAGGGGAGGCGAAAGGCACGCGTATTTTTGAGAGTGCTTCATGCAAAGCATCTGTTTCATTTTGAAAAGGGGGATCAAGTGATGCCAGTCAAGTGGGGAGTGTGTGGCCCAATTAGTGGAAACGAGGGAGACTGTGGTTGGAGTCCCCTCGCTGTGTTTCTAAAAGAGCCAAAATGGACAAATCATGGCTCTCAGAGGACTTTTCTTCCCCTGGGTCATCCAGGGGAGGCGAAAGGCACGCGTACTTTTGAGAGTGCTTCATGCAAAGCATCTGTTTCATTTTGAAAAGGGGGGTCAACTGATGCCAGTCAAGTGGGGTGTGTGTGGCCCAATTAGTGGAAACGAGGGAGACTGTGGTTGGAGTCCCCTCGTTTTTGAAAAAAGAACCAAGATGAACAAGTCATGGCTCTCAGAGGACTTTTCTTCCCCTGGGTCATCCAGGGGAGGCGAAAGGCACGCGTATTTTTGAGAGTGCTTCATGCAAAGCATCTGTTTCATTTTGAAAAGGGGGATCAAGTGATGCCAGTCAAGTGGGGTGTGTGTGGCCCAATTAGTGGCAACGAGGGAGACTGTGGTTGGAGTCCTCTCGCTGTGTTTTACATGATTTTCGAAGGGCATGACATGCCTAAGAGGTTGAGTTTCATCATCAGCAACTTGTTGGCAACAGAAAGGCTTCCTTTACACCCTATTGAGACCGAGGATTTTTGAGACCTTATGCCCATTGCAGTGTCCCAAGAGCCGATGGCCAGTCATCTCTCCTTCTCCAAGAAAGGCGTGCCCGCCCTACCACAGCAGGTCGCACACAACCTTACCGATTCCTTGAGAAACTCTGTGTGTGACAGGGTGCATTTCACCACCGATACTTGGACCAGTAAGCATGGACAGGGGAGTTACATGTTGCTGACTGGGCACTGGGTAACTATGGTGAGAGATGGAGAAGGGTTTGCTGTACAAGTCTTGCCGTCCCCACGACTTGTGTGTCAATCCTTCCTCTGTATATACAAGTTCCTCCACTGCTTCTGCCTCCTCAACCTCGTGTGGGTCCTCCACCTCGGCCCAAACCCTGTGTGGTCAGTCCACCCTTCCTTGTAACTGCGCCCAAGGAATCCCACACACCTCCTTACTATGCTGGCAGCAGAGCTAAAGGCCATCAGGCGTTCAAATGTTTACTTTGAAATGTAGGGGAAATGTGAGACACCACTGAGGAATTGTGGATGGTTAGCTCTGGAGAGTGAGACCGAGTTTCATCAATGGTTGTCTCCACTCAACCAGCAGCCAGGGAAGGTCGGGTGCGACAATGATGCAAACTAGTCTGCGACCCTTCTTCAGGGCATTGTGACACACGTGCCTTGTATGGCTCACGTGTTGAACCTGGTTGTCCAGCAATTTTTAAAACACTATCCCGGCCTACATGGCCTTCTGCAGAGGGCACGGTGTAACGCCTGCCTGGATCGACACACTCAGATGGGCTGTAAAGGATAGGCTAGAGGCAAGCCACTCACCAAGCTGGACACCCAGAACCCTGAAACCCTTTAACCCCTATACAGTGATTTGGAATTACACAGGGCCCAAGTTGATCAATACCTGTGGAAGGCTGCAGTTCCAGAGAATAGTAGTCATGCAGGGTCAAAAACATTAATTGAGGAAGAGGAACAGAATGGGATGGCCAGGACTTAATCAGAAAACAAGCAGAGGTGAAATGCGGATCGGCCAACGAGGTACATAAACAGCAAGCAGGAAAAGTAGTCAGGTAACAAGCACACAAACTCATAAAACTGAACTGGGGGTAACAGTAACAAGAGGTTCATAGCTTTGTCTGGCAGTGGTCTGCAGACAGGAGGGGCCTAAAAAAGGGTGTGGTGTCTTCCCATTGGTTGTAGCTGAATGATGGTACTTCATCTGTGAGATACCCACCACTTACATTCAGCCTGTGGTTCTGTATCTGTCAAGGTAACGCAACCCAGTGGGTGACCATAACCTGCGTCCACCTGCGCCGTAGGCATCGACGCCTTTCCCATCATCAGCACTATGCATGAAAGGAACACGTTGTCACCTGGCGACCGGAGTACAAATTGATTGAGTGGACTACGTTGGTGACTTAACAGCCGTGTGCTGCAATGATGCAAACCTGTCTGCGGCCCTTCGTCAGGGCAATGTGACACACGTGCCTTGTATGGCTCACGTGTTGAATCTGATTCTCCAGCAATTTTTAAAATACCATCCCGGCCTACATGGCCTTGTGCAGCGGGCACGCTGCTATGTGCTCACTTTCATCCTTCGCACCCAGCAGCTCAACAACTTTCATCGCTCCTGAAGTCTTAGGGTCTGGCGGTTAAACGCCGGAAATGCGATGTTCCGACAAGCAGGAATTGGAATCTGCACATGTTGCAGCGTGTGTGGCAGCACCGCAGAGCCCTGCTGAAATACCGTATGACGTATACCCTGGGCTAACTTGATCCAGAGGTGGTGCAGATCACGCTGCTGGAGTGGTGTCAGATCAAGGACCTATGCACCCTTCTACACAGTTTACAAATGTCGACGAAGATGTTTAGCACTGGCGATGCCATTCTCAGCGTGACAATTCTGGTCAACTATGAGATGGAGCACACTGTAAGGCCCCTTTCACACGTCAGTGATTCTGGTACGTTTGTGCTTTTTTTTAAACGTACCAGAATCACTGACATACGCAGACCCATTATAATGAATGGGTCTGCTCACACGTCAGTGATTTTTCACTGCACGTGTCTCCGTGCGGCGTACCCGCGTGTGCGTGATTGCCGCACGGAGACATGTCCATTTTTTTCTGGCATCACTGATGTTCCACGGACCACGCAGTGGTGTGGTCCGTGAAACACGTGCCAGAAAAAAACGTGCTTTTAAAATAAAAAACATTTTAACTCACCCGGCGTCCAGCGATGTCCTCTGCAGCCCGTTCTCCCTGCTGCTTCTAAGCCGGCTCATTACTGTCGCGCATATTCATTATGCGCGACACAGCAGACCCGGAAGCAGCTGCTGCGGGGGTCACCGCCGGCCGGATGCTGCACCGCGGGAGGATTCAGCACCATGGACAGCGGGAGCGGGCGCAGGTGAGTTGATTTCTAAGTGCAATCACGGGCCACGGAGAACGGAGCCCGGATTGCACTTAGACAACCCACGTGTGCCGAGATTCACGGCACACGCAGGGACATGTGCGTGTTTTACACGCCAGTGAAAAACGTCTGTGTTTTTCACTGACGTGTGAAACGGGCCTAAGCATTATTCAGAGTTTGGTGTTGGTCCAAGAGGAAGGTGAGGAAGTACAGGAGGAGTCATATGCAGAAGCGATAATAAGATCTACAAGGTCCATACGGTGAGCGGCACCTAGGCGGCAGTCATGGTGGGGGATAGGGATTAACAAGGGCACATAATATCAGCAAAAATTGTTGAGGAAGGTGCAGGAGCCCATGAAGAAATTGAGGACGAACTTGCGATGGGCATGGAAGACTCAGCTGATGAGTGAGAGCTTGCTCACATTTCGGTTGTGCGAGGTTGGGGGGAGAGGGCAGAGGAAGGAGGCACGATTCTCACCTCTCTGCCACCAACACACCAAGGACTTGGTCCTCCTGGATGCACAAGACACATGAGCGCCTTCTTGCTGCACTACCTACAACATGACCCTCGGATTGTACGAATTCGAAGTAATGCTAACTACTGGGTTGCCACACTGTTAGATCCCCGGTACAAGACAAAATTTGGCGAAATAATTCCTGCCATAGAAAGGGACGCACGTATACAGGAGTATCTGCAGAAGGTGGTACGGATTCTTAGATCTGCTTTTCCAGTAAACACCAGTGCTGCACAGAGTGAATCTCAACGCTTTGTCATGGATAGGAGGAAATGGTCTTTTACTTGTCCACATCTGTGGGACCGAGGGCTGGCTGCTGTGCTGAGATGGCATTGAGTACGGTGTGCCTGCAGAGTTGCACTTTTGGTCATATACCAAATGAGTTGAAAAAGGACAAATGCTGGTGGAAAGGGGAACAGGTGTGTTGGAAAGGGGAAAAAAGTTTTTGTCCGTGGGTTTGTTGGTTAAGCAAAAGAAACATTTGATGAAGAAACACCATCTGTTACGGTGGGACTGGCAGATTTGGATAAGGTGGTATATACTATGTTACCGCTATATAACGAAAATTAATAAGAAAAGAAAGAGAAAGGTATATATCCCCATCAGCAATCAGTGTCCACCGTGCTCCCAGATGGAAAAGGAGAGGTTGGCAACTGGAAGGTTAGGTGGAGGATACAGATCTGTGTGGCTATGAAACTAATAGTAGCCTGAACCGAGTTAGACGCCACTCGGATCTGGAGACTAGGAGCCCTGTTAGCGTCACAGGGTCCACACGCCCACCCAGCCCAGGAACTCCCTGTTAACATCACAGGGGCCATTGAGTACGCTGACCGTGTGCATTGGGGCCACACCTGTGGACAGCAGGTGCATCAGCAGCAGCAGGCCTGTTAATGCCACTGGGCTGCACAAGCAGGACTTGTAGGACAGGAGCTGGTCTTAACCGTTCTGCGTTACCAACTGTGGTGGCGGCCTGCATCGACGCCCTATCCCTGCCTACCTCTGGCCTAAAGCCGCAATGGGTTCAACACATGGAGGTGTCCTCTTTCAGAGTATAATGGAAGACTGCGCACCTTCTTGTTGGCTCCAGCCCGTTTTATAACCTGGGTCCGCCCCAAACCAAGGTGGACCACAATGCACCTCCTGGAGACAAAAGCAGAGTGACACGTCATGAGTGGCATAACTAGCGTTCTATTTGGAACCGCAACTTCAATAATGACCTCATGGCTGCCACGACACAAACACCTCACCAGTCATCGTCTAACCTTCAATAATGAGGTGACAAGTCATAGGGGCGGGCCTCTGCAAGCCATTTGGGAGTGGCCTGGCCACATTGTCAGGACACCTGATGCCCTGTGGTCTATATGGGCCCCCCACAAGAGGGGCAGTGCCAAAGAGTTCATTACCGGAAGTCTCTGATGCAGTAAGTGCCTGAGCATGCTCAGTAGCATGAAATACAGTCTCCGAAAAAAGACTATCAGCTTTAGCATGGTGTCTAGGCACAACACAGGACTTAGACCCGGCACGGAATGCAAGTACCTGTGCAAAGAGGCTTTTCGCACTAAGTGTGGGAGCATGCGCTGTATCCCGAAATGAAGACTTAGCCTCAGGAATGGCACAGTCAGGCTGAGCATACTCACTAGGCGAAACACTGTAGTTAGGCTGCAGCTGGGGTAAATCGGCACACGCATGCGCACTAGCTGCCTCTCCACACTTACATGTGGAGGAGAAATTGCTCTTCGGGTGTGGACTTGGAGATGCTGTCTATGAACAGAAGGAAAAGCTAAAGGAAGCCTCACTTTCTATCCCTCCGAATGATCAAATGCAGCAATGAATTCCCTGAGTTTGCTATAACATTAGCGTAGCAAAATGTGCATGAGGGTGTCATGCAGAGGTGCTGCACATAGATTTGCACCAGTGGGACACTAATGGAGTACAACAGCCACTTCTTGCATGCCACTAAGTTTACTCAATTTTTGGTATTATAATGTATTAGTAACAATGAGTTTGAGTGTGCAATGCAGGCAGACGTGCTGCTAATATCTTTGCACTAGTGGGACAATACAGAAGTCCAACAGCCACTTCTTGTATGCCACTAAATGGCAGCATTTTTTGCTATCATTATAGCTTATTAAAAACAGAGCAGGAAGGTGTCATGCAGAGGTGCTGCACATAGATTTGCACCAGTGGGGCACTAATGGAGTACAACAGCCACTTTTAGGACGCCACTAAGTTTCCTCAGTGTTTGCTAGTATAATGGCTTAGTAACATTGAGTTTGAGTGTGCAATGCAGGTAGACGTGCTGCAAATATCTTTGCACTAGTGAGACAATACAGAAGTCCAACAGCCACTTCTTGTATGCCACTAAATGGCAGCATTTTTTTGCTATCATTATAGCTTATTAAAAACAGAGCAGGAGGGTGTCATGCAGAAGTGTTGCACATAGATTTGCACCAGTGGCGCACTAATGGAGCACAACAGCCACTTCTTGTATGCCACTAAATGGCAGCATTTGTTGCTATCATTATAGCTTATTAAAAACAGAGAAGGAGGGTGTCCTGCACAGGTGCTAGAAATAGCTAGGCACCAGTGGGACAATAATGAAATAGAACAGCCAGTTCTATGATGCCACTAAATGGCAGTATTTTTGCTATCATTATAGCTTATTAAAAACAGAGCAGGTGGGTGTCATGCAGAGGTGCTGCACTTAGATTTGCACCAGTGGGACAATAATGAAACACAACAGCCAGTTCTATGATGCCACTAAATGGCAGTATTTTTTGCTATCATTATAGCTTATTAAAAACAGAGCAGGTGGGTGTCATGCAGAGGTGCTGCACATAGATTTGCACCAGTGGGGCACTAATGGAGTACAACAGCCACTTCTTGTATGCCACTAAGTTTACTCAATTTTTGGTATTATAATGTCTTAGTAAGTAACAATGAGTTTGAGTGTGCAATGCAGGCAGAGGTGCTGCAAATATCTTTGCACTAGTGGGACAATACAGAAGTCCAACAGCCACTTTTTGTATGCCACTAAGTTGCAGCAGTTTTTGCTATTATTATAGCTTTTAAAAACAGAGCAGGAGGGTGTCATGCAGAGGTGCTGTAAATAGCTTGGCACCTGTGGGGCACAAATGGAGTACAACAGCCACTTTTTGTATGCCACTAAGTTGCAGCAGTTTTTGCTATTATTATAGCTTTTAAAAACAGAGCAGGAGGGTGTCATGCAGAGGTGCTGTAAATAGCTTGGCACCTGTGGGGCACAAATGGAGTACAACAGCCACTTTTTGTATGCCACTAAGTTGCAGCAGTTTTTGCTATTATTATAGCTTTTAAAAACAGAGCAGGAGGGTGTCATGCAGAGGTGCTGTAAATAGCTTGGCACCTGTGGGGCACAAATGGAGTACAACAGCCACTTTTTGTATGCCACTAAGTTGCAGCAGTTTTTGCTATTATTATAGCTTTTAAAAACAGAGCAGGAGGGTGTTATGCAGAGGTGCTGTAAATAGCTTGGCACCTGTGGGGCACAAATGGAGTACAACAGCCACTTTTTGTATGCCACTAAGTTGCAGCAGTTTTTGCTATTATTATAGCTTTTAAAAACAGAGCAGGAGGGTGTCATGCAGAGGTGCTGTAAATAGCTTGGCACCTGTGGGGAACAAATGGAGTACAACAGCCACTTTTTGTATGCCACTAAGTTGCAGCAGTTTTTGCTATTATTATAGCTTTTAAAAACAGAGCAGGAGGGTGTCATGCAGAGGTGCTGTAAATAGCTTGGCACCTGTGGGGCACAAATGGAGTACAACAGCCACTTTTTGTATGCCACTAAGTTGCAGCAGTTTTTGCTATTATTATAGCTTTTAAAAACAGAGCAGGAGGGTGTCATGCAGAGGTGCTGTAAATAGCTTGGCACCTGTGGGGCACAAATGGAGTACAACAGCCACTTTTTGTATGCCACTAAGTTGCAGCAGTTTTTGCTATTATTATAGCTTTTAAAAACAGAGCAGGAGGGTGTCATGCAGAGGTGCTGTAAATAGCTTGGCACCTGTGGGGCACAAATGGAGTACAACAGCCACTTTTTGTATGCCACTAAGTTGCAGCAGTTTTTGCTATTATTATAGCTTTTAAAAACAGAGCAGGAGGGTGTCATGCAGAGGTGCTGTAAATAGCTTGGCACCTGTGGGGCACAAATGGAGTACAACAGCCACTTTTTGTATGCCACTAAGTTGCAGCAGTTTTTGCTATTATTATAGCTTTTAAAAACAGAGCAGGAGGGTGTCATGCAGAGGTGCTGTAAATAGCTTGGCACCTGTGGGGCACAAATGGAGTACAACAGCCACTTTTTGTATGCCACTAAGTTGCAGCAGTTTTTGCTATTATTAGAGCTTTTAAAAACAGAGCAGGAGGGTGTCATGCAGAGGTGCTGTAAATAGCTTGGCACCTGTGGGGCACAAATGGAGTACAACAGCCACTTTTTGTATGCCACTAAGTTGCAGCAGTTTTTGCTATTATTATAGCTTTTAAAAACAGAGCAGGAGGGTGTCATGCAGAGGTGCTGTAAATAGCTTGGCACCTGTGGGGCACAAATGGAGTACAACAGCCACTTTTTGTATGCCACTAAGTTGCAGCAGTTTTTGCTATTATTATAGCTTTTAAAAACAGAGCAGGAGGGTGTTATGCAGAGGTGCTGTAAATAGCTTGGCACCTGTGGGGCACTAATGGAGTACAACAGCCACTTTTTGTATGCCACTAAGTTGCAGCAGTTTTTGCTATTATTATAGCTTTTAAAAACATAGCAGGAGGGTGTCATGCAGAGGTGCTGTAAATAGCTTGGCACCTGTGGGGCACAAATGGAGTACAACAGCCACTTTTTGTATGCCACTAAGTTGCAGCAGTTTTTGCTATTATTATAGCTTTTAAAAACAGAGCAGGAGGGTGTCATGCAGAGGTGCTGTAAATAGCTTGGCACCTGTGGGGCACAAATGGAGTACAACAGCCACTTTTTGTATGCCACTAAGTTGCAGCAGTTTTTGCTATTATTATAGCTTTTAAAAACAGAGCAGGAGGGTGTCATGCAGAGGTGCTGTAAATAGCTTGGCACCTGTGGGGCACAAATGGAGTACAACAGCCACTTTTTGTATGCCACTAAGTTGCAGCAGTTTTTGCTATTATTATAGCTTTTAAAAACAGAGCAGGAGGGTGTCATGCAGAGGTGCTGTAAATAGCTTGGCACCTGTGGGGCACAAATGGAGTACAACAGCCACTTTTTGTATGCCACTAAGTTGCAGCAGTTTTTGCTATTATTATAGCTTTTAAAAACAGAGCAGGAGGGTGTCATGCAGAGGTGCTGTAAATAGCTTGGCACCTGTGGGGCACAAATGGAGTACAACAGCCACTTTTTGTATGCCACTAAGTTGCAGCAGTTTTTGCTAGTATAATGGCCTAGTAACAATGAGTTTGAGTGTGCAATGCAGGCAGACGTGCTGCAAATATCTTTGCACTACTGGGACTATACAGAAGTCTAATAGCCACGTTTATGATGCCACTAAGTTCACTCAGTGTTTGTTAGTATAATGGCTTAGTAACAATGAGTTTGAGTGTGCAAAGGACAGGAGGGTACAGTGGCAGGGTTGTGGGTCTCTGGGTAGAGGAAAGGAAGCCTGCTTTTCTATCCCTCCTAATGGGGATATGCAGCGAGGAAATCCCTGACCTTAGCTACACAGACGCTGTCATCTTGTGTAGCTGTTAAACTCTGTTTTAAACTCTGTCACCTATGGGTCTGACCCTGCCGGTATGAGCCCTTAAAAGGACTGATAGAAAGTGCTATCCCTAAGCTGTCCAGCGCTGTGTATGGAGCGTACACAGCAGTATTGGCGATAGGAGCTGCGCCAGTGATGACTGACACCAAGGACGCAGAAGGCAGATAATGGCGTGCTGGAGGAAAATGTCCGGTTTTATAATGCAGGGACATGTGACATGGACATCCCATCACACATGCCGTTGCTTCTCTGGCTAAAAGTCCACTTAGCTGTGTGTGTGTCTGGGATTGGCTGACATGCTGGCCCGCCCCACTACACGCGCGCGCTTAGGGAAGGAAGACAAGGAAAAAAAAAAAATGGCGATCGCCATTATCCATACAGCAGTGATCTGAATGCGCTGTTCCCGCACACTATACACTGAAATTTCATAATAGTGTGAGTCACAGAGTGACTTACACTATTACAGCGGAAAGCCAGCTAGGAATTAGCTGGTCTTTTTGCTGCTAGAACCGTTTTCGAACGTATCTAGAACTATCGAGTTTTAGCAAAAAGCTCGAGTTCTAGTTCTATCTAGAACAGCCCCCAAAATCACTCGAGCCGCGAACTGGGAACCTCGAACCACGAACCGCGCTCAACTCTAGTGCCAGCTTCCCTCCCTGAGGAGGGGCAGTGACAGTGTGGAGACACCAGTGCTGGTGTTACACATTACATCCCATTGTGGTCTCTTTACACCCATACTGCTGCACTTTCTCAGCCACACAACACCATATATTCACTTGCTATTCCTTTCCATTGTCCTTTATCCAACCTTTCTTTTCTTCCCTGAATCCGTACTGTTTCTCTATATTCAAACACCCACACTTTGGCATATTTGCCTTTTTGATTATTGGTCCCACATTCTTCAATGTGTCTTTCCTTCTCTGTCTTTTACTATATGTTTTTTATCCCTCCTGCATACTAAACAAGTTGCCCATGGCTTTATCTTATTTCTCCGGCAGCCCAACTTTTTGCAAATGCCCTCTCAGTGTAAGGAGTTGGAAGACAATGTAATGTGTTGCTGTGCCGCCCCTGGTAGACCTCTGATGTCACGATGGTGGGTCCGAGTGGCGATGTGCCCGTATCGGGCGCGTGCAGTAGCCTTTTGTGATGGGGGTTAAAAATAATATTATGAGGGGCTGCTGATAAGTGTTTGGCTTTGTGATCTTTTTTGTTTCTATGGTAACAAATGTTACATCACATAAAAGCCTTATCTGTCTAATAGGTTTTCAAAATTTTGTGTTTGTTGCTTATGGCAATAGTGTTCTATGCACGCAAGAAAACAAACTGGCAGAGTTTAATGCTTTATTCACAGCAACTGATAGCAGAGGAGTGATAAAGTTCTTGTTTCTGCAAGGAAAGTCCGCAAAGGATATTCATGATAATATGTCGCAAACATTGGAGAATCAATGACCTTCATGTTCCCCAGTTAAAACGGGCCACTTCAGAACCAATGATGAGGAATGTCCTGGAGGACGGAAAGTGGTTGTTGTTCCGGAAATTGTCAATGCTGTGCACAACCACATACTGAAGAATCGACGAATTTCAGCTAAAGCAATAGCCGACATCATGGGGATTTCCTGTGAACATGTTTGTGTCATTATCCATGAACATTTGGACATGAGGAAGCTATCTGCAAAGTGGGCCCCCAAATGTTTGACAGAGAAGCATGCGAGTGAAAACATCCCGGTCCATTTGTCAGCGTTTCCGGACTGATAAGAACTTCCTGGATCGACTGGTCACTATGGATGAGACCTGGATTATACTTGTATAACCCTGGAAACAAGGAGCAGTCAAAAGAGTGGAGGCACAGTGGTTCTCCTCGTCCAAAGAAGTTCAGGGCGCAATAATCAGCCACTAAGGTGACACGCCGGGGCTGTGGGGTGAATCGATACCGGGCCGTGTTTTTGGGTGTTTGGGACGGGACGTTGCGGCAGAGAGGCCCGGTTCCATGATCCCGGCGGTGTCATAAAATAAAGGTGTAGGGAAGATGTCAGGTTCGTGACTACGAGACCTGTGGTGTGCAGCCAGGTATTAGCCGCCGCTCCGGAAAGTCTCTCTCTTCTGGGGCAGATGGTGACGCAGCTCGAGTGTTGCAGCTCTCCACAGGTAGAGCTAGGCCCCAGGGAGGATGTGGGGAGTGATAGTCCCCTACTGCTATGCAGCTGTGGCGCAGGAAGGATTAGACGACACAGGGGTTGCAGTTCAAGTTCTTTTACTCATTGAGTTGTAGCAACCTTTGGACCGTCGGACCTCACCGTCATGGGCTCCAGCCGATCCCGGATAGTTAAGAGGTCAGAACCGGTGGGTTTCTCTGTGAGTCCTTCCTCCCTGCACTGTGTTGTGTGAGTCCCTGTGGCCTAAAGCTTTGCTGGGACCCGAGTCCTGGAAATGGTTCCATTCCCATACCGTATAGCAGGCAGCGCGAGTCCGTCGCTGTTGCCATCCGTTGGTTACGACTCCTGGCTCCATATGCTGCTTTGCCCCAGGCACTTTATGTGGGCCAGGAGACTTGCAATCCTCTGCCCGGCGGATTCTGCTGGCAGGCCATGAAGTGCCCACCAGCCTAGGGCTCAGCACCCTGAGGTTTACGCTGGTCCTGAGTGAGCTATGAGCTCTTTCCTCAGCGACCGTGTTCTCCTTCATCTCACATGTCTCCTGTCTTTTGCTGTTCTGAGTGTCAGTGTCTCGCTCTCCCCCTCCTGGGATGAATTCCACCAGCCGCCCATCCCCAGGAACAAGCTCCCGCAACTTTCCTTCTTCCTTCTCTCTCCTCAGACTTTCTGCGTGTGTGTCTGCTGACTCAACACTTCCCTCTCTCTGTGCTGCTCATCCCTTCCCCCCCAGGTTCCTTAACTAGTGAGCAGAAGGTCCACTACATTAGTGATGGCCACCTTCCAATGTTTCTACCCTAGCCCAGTCCCAGTGAGAGGGCATCTAACTGTGTGTTGGTGGTTTGTGGTGTTTTACCAGTGATGACCTCCTCCATATCCGAGATGAATACTGCACCTCGGGTGAGGTGCAGTACCCTGTGGAGCATGAAGCCACAGGGGCATGACAATGGCGTCTGTGTTCTCGGATAAGGAGGACATGCTGCTAGTGGACTACCTTCAAAAGAGTTCCACCATCAATGCAAGGTATTACATTAAATTATTGGACCAATTGAAGGCTGCTCTGAAGGCCAAAAGGTGCTGCAAGGGGTCTTAAGGAATCTTGTTCCTGCAAGACAACACCTCCTCTCACACTGTACAAGTGACCACGGCAAAACTGGCAGCTGGGCTTCCAGCTGGTTGACCATCCACCTTATTCAACAGAACTAGCTCCCTCCAACTATCATTTGTTTTTAAAACTGAAGAAACTCCTCAAAGGTACCAAATTTCACACCATTTCTGATACAATGGCTGCTACAGATGCCTGGTTTGAGGTGTCGCGGGCGGAGGAGGGGACGCTGCGCTCTCCCACTGCTCGGGTCCGGCCGCTGCTGCTGCTGCTCAGTTGGTGGCTCGAGCTGTGGGCCGGATCCCGGGGACTCGAGCAGCACTCCTCGCCCGTGAGTGAAAAGGGGAATTTTGATGGTGGGGGTTTTGATTATTGTCCATGACGCCACCCACGGTTGTGGTAATATTGGTGACACAACCGCTGCTCTAGACGGGGATCCCGGGAGCGGTGACAGGGAGCAGCTTGGTTGTTATTTCTCCCCTCCGTGGGTAGGGGGTTGGTTGTCCCGGGGCCCGGTGATGGGGAAAGGATGGATGGCAGGTGGGTTACGGGGCCTGGCGGGGTGCAGGGTCGCAGGGGCAGCGCTGTGCCGCACGGCAGGTGGTACTCACTCAGCCAATGATGAGTACACAGTTCTCGGTAAAACACACGGCTGGATGGACGGGTCCCACAGACAGCTGCGGTGTTTTCTCCCGGCAGGTTGATGGTGACTGCCTTTCCCTGCACCTTGATACGGTAGATGGTTCCAATGGGTTCCCACCGGTAACCCACTCCCCGGCTTGGATATAGGCCGGAGGAGCCCCTTTTGCCCGCAGGCGCTGGCCCTGAGAAACGGTTGCCTTGGCGGTGGCGGTGTCTCCCTCACTTGGTTGGACTGTTGCCTTCTGTCGGGACTTGGCTGTTGGGAAACCCAGGAGGTTCCCTTCACTAACGAATTGGGCAAATTCACGGCGACTCCTAGCCTTGCCGGGGTCCGTAAGCCCCTGCCAGATGGTGCTGACTTCTCTTTGTGTACCGGTCCGGTACCGCCGGGCCGCCACCCCTCCACGGTCCTTACGGTAGACTCCAATCGGTCACTCCTGCAGACAGACACCACCGTCTGCCAACCTTGCTGTACCGCCCGGGCCACACACCCGGACGCTGTCAGTTAGTTGCTCCACTACCACTCTACTTCCTTCCACTTTCACCTCCAAAACTAATCTGTTTGTTTTCCCGCCTCCAGGACTGTGAACTCCTCGGTGGGCGGGACCAACTGCCTGGCCCACCCCCTGGTGTGAACATCAGCCCCTGGAGGAAGGCAACAAGGGTTTTGTGTTCTGACTTCGGTGTGCCTGCTGGGAGTGTGGGGTGTGTGGGTGTTGTTTTCTGTGGCCCCTGGCTTGTCCAGGGCGCCACAGAGGCACAATCAAAATTCTTCTTTTTGCTAGGCTTACAGAACTTGGAATACCAATGTAAGATGTGTGTTGACATCAGTGGAGAACATGTGGAATAAATGTAAAGTTTCATCATCCTATCTCTTTTCTTTCCGGTAAAGCAAAAGACTGATCAGCAACCCCTTGTACAGAGGGAGAGAAAAATAATCCAATAAATAATTAAATAAATAAATAAATAAAATAAAGAGTTTGTGACACCAGTTGGGATGTTCGAATTTGGTATGGCTGGGCACTGCTGAAGGTCCTCAGAAGCTAGATGGTGATGCACAGTGCCAGAGGGTTGTCCCCTCGCCCAGAGGTGTATCTAGGCTTTCTGGCACCTGGGGAAAGACTTCAGCTTGGCGCCTCCCCCCCCCACATGACCAATCATTTGAATGCGATTTGCACACTCACAGTCACGTGATGCTCTTAATAATTTCATTCTCTCAATGTTCAAAGAGAAACATAGGAAGAAAAGCCAGTTGTCACATGCAAGTATGAAAATCACATATGAGTGGAATGGCCATGTGATGACTACTGAAACCAGAAGCAGAGCTGAATCCTGACAGGGATTGTATTACATGCTGTTATGATTGGGCTACCATGCTTAATTTTATAAGGGGTTGTCCAGGTTTGAGATGAAAATCTGCAGTTACTATGTGACTGCAGACTTCTGAATTCTCACAGTGCGCACACTGCACGCTGTCAGGATTTTCTGTTGCCGGCGGTGAGAGTGGGAGGTCACGAAACTGCAAGTATGTGATTTACATATATGTGGTCATGTGCCAACTAGACATGCGTGACCTCGCTCAAAATTAATTGAGCGAGGCTGGACATGTCAAATCAGAATGGGGCCAGAAGTATACAAATCTCATGCTTGCGCTCACATGATCATCCACTATTGCCACTGGCACCGGAGAATCCCAAAAGTGTGCAGAGCATGCATTGTGAGAATTCAGAAGCCTGCAGTCACCTAAAGTCACTGGAGAATTTCATCACAAACTTGGACAAGCCCTTTACTTAAACAATTAAGCAGTGTATCCCAATTCTAAGTAAAGGGGTTGTCCAATCTTACAATTTATGAATTGCTACTTGTGTACAGGATCAGAACTAATAACAGCACCAGAACCAGCAGAGGTACAGAAATACATAATTGTAACACCCAAAGGTACAGAAACGCAGCATCACAACCACCAGTAGTACAGAGATTCCTCATCAGAACCACCAGCAGTACAGAAATACATCCATATGACCCCATCAGTTCAGAAAAACAGCATCAAAATCCTCATCAGTACAGAAATACATAATCAGTACCACAAGTACTTACAATTGTAATGTAGGGTCAGACTCATACACATTTGTATTGCATGAACCTACAACTTCCTGTACATTTAGGGCTGGCTCCAGGTTTTTGTGGGCCCCGGGTGATAGAGTCTCAGTGAGCCCCACACACATAGAAATGCACACATACATATTTAAAGACAAATTTACTAGAATACATCTAACTAGACAAATCTATACACAGTCATTTATACATAGATACACATCATACATGCACACGTTAGAGGTATTAATATGGGGAAGCCGGCAGCAGCTCACCCACCTCCCCCACTTGTCTCCCATCCATCTCCTCCTGGGCATGTGGCTGTGCCGCACTTATTGGTGGCCATTTCTAACAGACATGGCTGCACACAGTGCACACTGACGCTGCTACAGTTAGGTCCAGAAATATTTGGACAGTGACACAATTTTCGCGAATTGGGCTCTGCATGCCACCACATTGGATTTGAAATGAAACCTCTACAACAGAATTCAAGTGCAGATTGTAACGTTTAATTTGAAGGTTTGAACAAAAATATCTGATAGAAATTGTAGGAATTGTACACATTTCTTTACAAACACTCCACATTTTAGGAGGTCAAAAGTAATTGGACAAATAAACCAAACCCAAACAAAATATTTTTATTTTCAATATTTTGTGGCGAATCCTTTGGAGGCAATCACTGCCTTAAGTCTGGAACCCATGGACATCACGAAACGCTGGGTTTCCTCCTTCTTAATGCTTTGCCAGGCCTTTGCAGACGCAGCCTTCAGGTCTTGCTTGTTTGTGAGTCTTTCCGTCTTAAGTCTGGATTTGAGCAAGTGAAATGCATGCTCAATTGGGTTAAGATCTGGTGATTGACTTGACCATTGCAGAATGTTCCACTTTTTTGCACTCATGAACTCCTGGGTAGCTTTGGCTGTATGCTTGGGGTCATTGTCCATCTGTACTATGAAGCGCCGTCCGATCAACTTTGCGGCATTTGGCTGAATCTGGGCTGAAAGCATATCCCGGTACACTTCAGAATTCATCCGGCTACTCTTGTCTGCTGTTATGTCATCAATAAACACAAGTGACCCAGTGCCATTGAAAGCCATGCATGCCCATGCCATCACGTTGCCTCCACCATGTTTTACAGAGGATGTGGTGTGCCTTGGATCATGTGCCGTTCCCTTTCTTCTCCAAACTTTTTTCTTCCCATCATTCTGGTACAGGTTGATCTTTGTCTCATCTGTCCATAGAATACTTTTCCAAAACTGAGCTGGCTTCATGAGGTGTTTTTCAGCAAATTTAACTCTGGCCTGTCTATTTTTGGAATTGATGAATGGTTTGCATCTAGATGTGAACCCTTTGTATTTACTTTCATGGAGTCTTCTCTTTACTGTTGACTTAGAGACAGATACACCTACTTCACTGAGAGTGTTCTGGACTTCAGTTGATGTTGTGAACGGGTTCTTCTTCACCAAAGAAAGTATGCGGCGATCATCCACCACTGTTGTCATCCGTGGATGCCCAGGCCTTTTTGAGTTCCCAAGCTCACCAGTCAATTCCTTTTTTCTCAGAATGTACCCGACTGTTGATTTTGCTACTCCAAGCATGTCTGCTATCTCTCTGATGGATTTTTTCTTTTTTTTCAGCCTCAGGATGTTCTGCTTCACCTCAATTGAGAGTTCCTTAGACCGCATGTTGTCTGGTCACAGCAACAGCTTCCAAATGCAAAACCACATACCTGTAATCAACCCCAGACCTTTTAACTACTTCATTGATTACAGGTTAACGAGGGAGACGCCTTCAGAGTTAATTGCAGCCCTTAGAGTCCCTTGTCCAATTACTTTTGGTCCCTTTAAAAAGAGGAGGCTATGCATTACAGAGCTATGATTCCTAAACCCTTTCTCCGATTTGGATGTGAAAACTCTCATATTGCAGCTGGGAGTGTGCACTTTCAGCCCATATTATATATATAATTGTATTTCTGAACATGTTTTTGTAAACAGCTTAAATAACAAAACTTGTGTCACTGTCCAAATATTTCTGGACCTAACTGTATATGCATCAAAGGAGAGGCTGGAGAGATATAGCAATTGGGGCACATATAGCTCCAGAGGGGGGCATACAGCTCTGAAGTGGTATACAGTAGTGATGAGCGAGCATGCTTGTCACTACTCGGTACTCGCACGAGTATCACTGTACTCGGGCTGCTCGGCGGGGACCGAGTAATCTCGCGATACTCGTGCTTTACTCGTGGTCTTCATTTCTGCATGTTGGCGCTCTTTTGAGAGCCAGCCCTCATGCAGGGATTGGCTGGCAGACCACTGCAATGCCACAGCCCTGTTAGTTGTGGAATTGCAGTGATTGGCCGGCCTGCACAGCGTCACCGAGCCTTTATATCGGCCGGCGCGCTGTGCTCTGCTCACAGCTATTCTGACAGTGAGTGTAGGGAGAGTGTCGCTGATTCAGGGAAAGCTTTGCGGCCCTTTATAGCTTTTTCAGTTGCAGGGCTGCAAACAGTGTGACCAAAAGTCCTTCTCAGGACTATTCTAGTTGTATACAGGCAGGCAGGGTATAGCCAGGTCGGAGTACAGTAGCAGAGTCCTTCTCAGGACTATTGTTGCTATATACAGGCAGGGTATAGCCAGGTCTGAATACAGGCTAGTGACCAAAAGAGTCCTTGTCAGGACTATTGTAGCAGTATACAGGCAGGCAGGCAGGCAGGGTAGTGGTGACCGTATACCAGCCTTCATATCTGGGGCTGGTGTACACAGTGTAAAACAGTCCAGATAGTGTCTGACTTGTCTGTACTGTAATTGTCGCTCCCCAAAAAAACCTGTTAGTAGGTTATTATTGCGTCCGTGCTTGGTTTTTAAAACCGCACGTGTGTGCCTGTTGGTGGCAGCGTACAGGTGCACTGGTGTGCGTTTACCAAACTATTATATAACGCACAAGTGTAGTGTATAATACACGTCAGTCAGCAGTGGCTGATAGTGTCAGAGTTCTTAATTTTTGCTCCTAAAACCTGTGTTAGGTTATTATTGCGTCCGTGCTTGGTTTTTAAAACCGCACGTGTGTGCCTGTTGGTGGCAGCGTACAGGTGCACTGGTGTGCGTTTACCAAACTATTATATAACGCACAAGTGTAGTGTATAATACACGTCAGTCAGCAGTGGCTGATAGTGTCAGAGTTCTTAATTTTTGCTCCTAAAACCTGTGTTAGGTTATTATTGCGTCCGTGCTTGGTTTTTAAAACCGCACGTGTGTGCCTGTTGGTGGCAGCGTACAGGTGCACTGGTGTGCGTTTACCAAACTATTATATAACGCACAAGTGTAGTGTATAATACACGTCAGTCAGCAGTGGCTGATAGTGTCAGAGTTCTTAATTTTTGCTCCTAAAACCTGTGTTAGGTTATTATTGCGTCCGTGCTTGGTTTTTAAAACCGCACGTGTGTGCCTGTTGGTGGCAGCGTACAGGTGCACTGGTGTGCGTTTACCAAACTATTATATAACGCACAAGTGTAGTGTATAATACACGTCAGTCAGCAGTGGCTGATAGTGTCAGAGTTCTTAATTTTTGCTCCTAAAACCTGTGTTAGGTTATTATTGCGTCCGTGCTTGGTTTTTAAAACCGCACGTGTGTGCCTGTCGGTGGCAGCGTACAGGTGCACTTGTGTGCAATTTCCAGAAACTTTGATATAACGCACAAGTAGTGAATATACACGTCAGCAGTGCACAGCATTGCAAAATGCGCAAGGGCATTGGCAAGGAACAAGGAAGTGGACGTGATGGTGGTGCAGGCAGAGGCCGAGGTCGTGGGCAAGCTCTAATTTCGCCACAACAAAGGGCCACATCTAGTCGCTCGCACGTCCTGTCCCAAATTCTTGGGGACCGCAGCAGTACACCGCTCTTGAACCAAGACCAGTGTCAACAGGTTGTTAGTTGGATAGCGGATAATGCTTCCAGTCAGATTGGCACCACCACAAACACTCTGTCTTCCACACGGTCAAGTGTCAGTAGCCGTGATACTGCACCGCACATTTCTGAACCTGATCCTCCTTCCTACCACCAGGCTGAGTACACGTCCTCCTCGGACATTAATGATCCCACACTTGGACACTCGGAAGAGCTGTTCACGTTTCCATTCACACATTCTGGCCTCTCGCCAGCTCATATTGAAGTGGGTCATGAGGAGATCGTCTGTACAGATGGCCAAATATTTGAGCAGCCACGTTCTCACGAAGTTGGCAACGTGTCTCAACAAGTGGTGGACGATGATGAGACACAATTGTCAGCAAGTCAGGAGGAGGAGCAGGGTGCGGAAGAGGAAGACGACGTGGTGGATGATCCAGTAACTGACCCAACCTGGCAGGAGGATATGCAGAGCGAGGACAGCAGTGCACAGGGGGAGGGAGGCGTAGCATCACAACAGGCAGTAAGAAGCAGGGTGGTGGCCCCAGGCAGAAGTCAGGCAACCGTTCCCCGGAACAACACGACGACACAAGGTGCCTGTCCAAATGTTAGGTCTTCACGAGTCTGGCAGTTTTTTAAGTTGGATCCAGATGATTCAAAAAAGGCCATTTGCAACACCTGCCGTGCCAGCATCAGCAGGGGTACCAAAACTAGCAGCCTGACCACCACCAGCATGATCAGGCACATGTCAGCCAAGCACCCGACTTTGTGGGAAGTACAACAGAGTCGAGGAGCAGTGCTTGCTGATGTCACTGCTACGTCTTCGCTGGTTGTGCATGCGAGCCAATCCTCTGTCCATGCTGCCTGCGAACAAGCCTCCTCCACTCCTGCACCTACAGTTGCCTACGCAGAAAGAACACCATCATCAAGCACGTCCTTGTCCCAGCGCAGCGTTCAGTTATCCATTCAGCAAACCTTTGAACGCAGGCGCAAATACACTGCCAACACCCCACATGCCACAGTTCTAAATGCTAACATTTCGCGACTGCTTGCGCTGGAAATGTTGCCTTTTAGGCTGGTGGAGACAGAAGCATTCCGTGACCTGATGGCGGCAGCTGTCCCACGTTACTCGGTCCCCAGCCGCCACTATTTCTCCCGGTGTGCCGTCCCCGCGTTGCATAACCACGTGTCACAAAACATCACACGTGCCCTGAACAACGCTGTTTCACCCAAGGTCCACCTAACCACAGACACGTGGACAAGTGCTTGTGGGCAAGGCCGCTACATCTCGTTGACGGCACACTGGGTTAATATTGTGGAAGCTGGGACCCAGTCTGAGCGAGGGACGCAACACGTCCTTCCCACACCAAGGTTTGCAGGCCCTACCTCAGTCAGTGTTTCACCCACACTCTACAGCTCCGGAATGTCATGCTCTTCAGCCTCCTCCTCCTCCTGCGCATCCTCATCCACTGTGCCCTCCACACCAGTCACAAGCTGGAAGCACTGCAGCACTGCCTCGGCGAAGCGGCAACAGGCTGTGCTGAAGCTAATCTGCATAGGTGACAAACCCCACAATGCAGAAGAGCTGTGGACAGCTCTGAAACAGCAGGCAGATCACTGGCTCACACCTCTGAACCTAAAGCCAGGAAAGGTCGTTTGTGACAATGGCCGGAACCTGGTGGCGGCTTTGAGGCGAGGCCAGCTGACACATGTTCCATGCGTGGCCCATGTGCTCAACCTCGTGGTTCAGCGGTTTATAAAGTCATACCCAGAGCTGTCTGATCTGCTGGTAAAAGTTCGCCGCCTGTCTGCACATTTTCGAAAGTCACCTACTGCTTCAGCCGGCCTTGCCGGCTTTCAGCGCCGTTTGCATCTTCCGGCTCACAGACTGGTGTGTGATGTCCCCACGCGTTGGAATTCAACTCTGCACATGTTGGTCAGGATATGTGAGCAGAAGAGGGCAGTTGTTGAGTACCTGCATCACCTAAGCCGTCGGGAAATGGGTCAAACTCCACACATAACACCTGAGGAGTGGAGATGGATGTCAGACCTATGTACCATCCTCCAAAACTTTGAGGACTCCACCAAGATGGTGAGTGGTGATGACGCCATTATTAGCGTCACCATACCGCTACTCTGCCTTCTAAAACGGTCCCTGCTGAAAAACAAACATGATGCATTGCAGGCGGAGCGCGATGAGTTGCAGCAAGAAACAGTAGTGGGTGTGGGTGATAACACACAGCCCAGCCTCGTCTCATCACAACGTGCAGTGGAGGACTATGACGAGGAGGAGGATGAAGACATGGAGCAACTCTCCGGCCAAATTGAGGATATGACATGCACACCAGTCATATCCTCGATTCAGCGTGGCTGGCCAGAGGACAGGGTAGATGAGGAGGAGGAGGAGGAGGAGGAGGAGGAGGAGGACAGCATGTTCAGTCATCTTGTTGGTCAGGCTACTGAAGTCCTGGCTGTTAAGAGTCTGGCGCACATGGCTGACTTTATGGTAAGCTGCCTGTCTCGTGACCCTCGCGTTAAGAACATCTTGGCCGACAATCATTACTGGTTGGTAACACTGTTAGACCCACGCTACAAGGAGAACTTTTTGTCTCTTATTCCCGTGGAGGAGAGGTCAACCAAAATGCAGCAGTTTCGGAAGGCCATACTCACGGAAGTAGGCAAAGCATTCCCCTCACAAAACGCTAGCGGCATAGGTCAGGAATCAGTGGACAACCGAGGCGTACAGCCGAGAGAGGCACAAGTCCAATCCGCCAGAGGTAGGGGAACAGTCTTTAAGATGTGGGACAGTTTTCTCAGCCCCTCACGTACCACAGCCCCTGAGGTGCGGGGTAGTGCCACAAGAAATCCTAAGTTTGCCCAGATGCTGAAGGAGTACCTTGCAGATCGAACAACTGTACTCCGACATTCCTCTGTGCCTTACAATTATTGGGTATCCAAGCTGGACACGTGGCATGAATTGGCTCTCTACGCCTTGGAAGTCCTGGCCTGCCCTGCTGCTAGCGTTTTGTCAGAGCGTGTTTTTAGTGCCGCAGGTGGAATCATTACAGATAAACGCACCCGCCTGTCAACTGAAAATGCTGACAGGCTGACTCTGATAAAGATGAACAAGGGTTGGATTGGGCCAGACTTCACCACACCACCAGCAAATGAGAGCGGAATTTAAAGTTTGCCATGTACCTCCACTCACCCATGGGTACACTTCTCGACTTTGGATAATCGCTGGACTGCTCCTCCTTCTCCTCATGCGCCATCATGATGACCGTTACAATAGTTAGGTCTTTGTTTCAGGTATACCCCCAGTGGTAAATTTTTTCGCCCATTCTTTGCAGAATGGACATTACAACGACAGGAGACCCGCTCCTTTGCAATGGGAACAATGTTTTGAGGCCCTCATGCACGTCTCTACCCAGGGACAACGTGTAGCCTCCCAATTTTTGGCTGCCCTGCCTAAGGGCTATACTATAATACACCCACTTCCTGACAATGGACACTTAATGTTTTGAGGCCCTCATGCACGTCTCTACCCAGGGACAATGTGGAGCCTCCCAATTTTTGGCTGCCCTGGCAAAGGGCTATACTGAAATAGACCCACTTCCTTACAATGGGCACTTCAGGTTTAAAGGCCATCATGCACGTCTCTATCCAGGGACAATGTGGAGCCTCCCAATTTTTGGCTGCCCTGCCTAAGGGCTATACTGAAATACACCCACTTCCTTAAAATGGACACTTAATGTTTTGAGGCCCTCATGCACGTCTCTACCCAGGGACAATGTGGAGCCTCCCAATTTTTGGCTGCCCTGGCAAAGGGCTATACTGAAATAGACCCACTTCGTTACAATGGGCACTTCAGGTTTAAAGGCCATCATGCACGTCTCTACCCAGGGACAATGTGGAGCCTCCCAATTTTTGGCTGCCCTGGCAAAGGGCTATACTGAAATAGACCCACTTCCTTACAATGGGCACTTCAGGTTTAAAGGCCATCATGCACGTCTCTACCCAGGGACAATGTGGAGCCTCCCAATTTTTGGCTGCCCTGCCTAAGGGCTATACTATAATACACCCACTTCCTGACAATGGACACTTAATGTTTTGAGGCCCTCATGCACGTCTCTACCCAGGGACAATGTGGAGCCTCCCAATTTTTGGCTGCCCTGGCAAAGGGCTATACTGAAATAGACCCACTTCCTTACAATGGGCACTTCAGGTTTAAAGGCCATCATGCACGTCTCTACCCAGGGACAATGTGGAGCCTCCCAATTTTTGGCTGCCCTGCCTAAGGGCTATACTATAATACACCCACTTCCTGACAATGGACACTTAATGTTTTGAGGCCCTCATGCACGTCTGTATGCAGGGGCATTGGTGAACCTCACAATTTAGGACTGCCCTGGCAAAGGAAAATACTACAAAGACTCACTTCCTCAAAATGGGCACATTAGACTCAAGAGGCCTTCATGTACGTCTCTTCTCAGGGACATCGGAGTGCCACACAATGTTTTCACGTAAAATCTTTCATGTATTGATCTCAAAAAGTAACATACACCAGCTCTATCTCACTATTGGGTATGTGCCCTTAACATTTCCGCCATGAAAAATCATTTTGGGGTCATTTTGGAAGGTTTTCTGGTGAGTCCGTAAAAATGGCGTAAAACGCGGACAAAATTGTTCACAGCTGTGACTTTTGAGTGATAAATGCTTCAAGGGGTCTTCCCCATGCTGTTGCCATGTCATTTGAGCACTCTTCTGAGACTTTTGTGACATTTTTAGGGTTTCTCCATGCTGCCGGGAGGTCATTTCACAAAAATACTCGGGTCTCCCATAGGATAACATTGGGCTCGTTGCTCGGGCCGAGTACACGAGTATCTTGGGAGGCTCGGCCCGAGCTTCGAGCACCCGAGCTTTTTAGTACTCGCTCATCACTAGTATACAGCACTGGAGTGGGGGGACATACAGCTCTTGGGGTATACAGCACTGGGATGGGGGAGATACAGTTCTGGTTTGGTATATCACACTGGGGTGGTATACCACACTGGGGTGGGGGGATGTCGCAGGCGGGGAGGACGCCGCCGCTGCTGGTCGCTCCCATCGCCCAGGTCTGGCCCTGCTGCAGCTGCTCGGTGACTCGAGCGGTGGGCCGGATCCGGGGACTCGAGCGGCACTCCTCGCACGTGAGTGAAAGGGGTGGTTGGTTTGGGGGATTTAGTCCGTGACGCCACCCACGGGTCATGGTGAAGATGGGCACCACCGCTGCTGGTGACGGGGATCCCGGGAGCGATGGTAGGGAGCAGCTGGGATGTTGTTTTCCCCCTCCGTGGGTAGAGGTCGGTGGTCCCGGGGCCCGGGGCCCGGTGGTGAGACGGGGAGGCAGGGTTGGTGAGGTGCAGGGTTGCAAGGACAGCTCGGCGCGGTGCCAGATGGCACGGGTGTATTCACTCAGCAAGAGATGCACAAAGTCCTCGGTAAACCAAACGGTTGGATGGACGGGTCCCGCAGCTGGCTGCAGTGTCTCTCCCCGGACTGGTGATGGCGGCTCTCTTTCCCTGCACCTTGATGTACTTGTTTGACTACTATGGATCCCCAACGGTAGTCCGCTCCCCGGTGTATGGATGCCGGAGGAGCCCATTTGCCCGCAGGCGCTGACCCTTGGGTCTCTAGCCTTAGGCGGTAGCTGTATACCCTCACGGTGTGGGCGGTTGCCTTCTATCGGGTTTTTGGTTGTTAGGAAACCCCTGGGGTTCCGGTCACATTCGGATTTGACTATTGTTGGCGGCTCCAAGCCTGGTCGGGGTCCGATGGCCCTGCCTGTGTGTGCTGGCTTCACTTCGCTCCCCGGTCGGTACCGGCGGGTCAATGCCCGACCCTGGTCCTACAGTTCCGCGTTGCTTCACCCCTCCTGCAGACTGCCACCACCGTCTGCCAACCTTGCTGTCAGTGCCTGGGCCACAAACCCAGACACCCAAGTGCTTGCTCCTCTCACTTCAACTCCTAAACTGTTCTGACACTTTTCCCGCCTCCAGTCCTGTGAACTCCTCGGTGGGTGGGGCCAACCACTTGGCTCCGCCTCACCTGGTGTGGACATCAGACTCTGGAGGGAGGCAACAAGGGTTTTTGTTTGGCTGGTGTTACTGTCTAATGGGGGTGGGGGTGTTTGTGTGTAATCTGTGACGACCTGGCTAGTCCAGGGCGCCACAGGGACATACAGCTCTGGGGGGTATAGCGCACTGGAGTGGGGGGATAGACACTTCTGGGGGGTATCCAGTATTGGAGTTGGTGGACACACAGTTCTGGGGTATACAGCACTGGGGTCAGGGGACAGACAGTTCTAGGAGTATACATCACTGTGGTCAAGGAACAGAGTTCTGGGGGTATACAGTACTGGGGTCAAGGGACAGAGTTCTGGGGGTATGTAGCACTGGGGTTTGGGGGACAGACAGTACTGGGGATTACAGTACTGGGATGGTGGAGACAAACACTTCTATGGGTATACAGAACTAGGATGGGGGGACAGACAGTACTGGGGTATACAGCACTGGGGTGGTGGGGACAAAGTTCTGGGGGTATACAGCACTGGAATGAGGGGGACAGCAGTTATGGGGGTATACAGCACTAGGGTGGGGGGTACAGAGAGTACTGGGGGTATACAGCACTGGGGTGGTGGGGACAGACAGTTCCAAGGGTATATATCACTGGGAGGGGGGGCAGCAGTTCTGGGGGTATACAGCACTGGGGTGGGAGGGACATACAGCTCGGAGGGGTGTTGATGCTTCGGCTCCTCTCTTCATCTGTGGGTTTAGCCTAGAATGTATGGGCTCCTTCCAGGTTAGTGAGCGTTACCAGCTTCATGACAAATTAAGTGATACCTGGAAGGAGCCTGTACATTCTAGCATCTACCCTCCCATGTGGGATGGAGCGCAGTGCACACTGCACGCTAGCTCCACCCACAGATGAACTTAGACCCTGCATGCAGCAGTTAAAGCTGCACGTGCAGGTGTGTAAGAGCCAGCAAATTAGGAAGGTGTGGCTGCCGGCATGAGCGCTGTGGGCCCTGGAACTCAGCCTGGGGGCCGCAGCACACATCACCGCCTTTGCTGACAGGTTCTGACGCCGGCTCCTTGCACCGAGGAAACTCAGAGTGTTGCATCAGTTGGCGCGACAGTTCCCCCTGACACTGCACCTGGGGCACATGCCCCGCCAGCCCCCCCTAGATACGCCTCAGCCCTCGCCCCGCCCAACTAGAGCTGGTTCCTGGGGAAGTTGAAGGAACGGGTGATGCAGCAGAGAATAATTCAGCCAGAGACAGGATAGAGAGATTTTACCCTTTACTGATGCTCTGCAGAATAGTCCAGAACATTCTTACAGCCTTGACAATGATGGTGGTTTGATCTGCCCCAATGAGAGTTTGGTTTCTCTACTGTGTGGTGGTAGTGTATACCTCCTGCCGCTACTTCCCAAACAGGGAATAGGTGTCTTGGAATCTTGGGATTTTCAAGACAAGAAAACTGTGGATCTTTAATCCCTTCCGGGAGCCGGCGACTTGAATCCTAAGGGAAAACTCACTGTTTCTTCTAGAAGTTTCCAGACTCAATCACGTCATTAAGCTCCTGGGCAAATACACTGCTCCTTATGAAAAGGCTAATAGTAGTCTCTCAGTTTGCCACTGACCTTGAAAGTCCAGGTGGCCTAGGGACTGATACCCTGCCAATTTGTAGCTGGCCCATAGAGAGGTTTCAACAGTTACCTCAGGACAGGACCATCACCATGCTACAGTCCTCACATCCTCACCCTGACTTCAACTGCCACACTCTGAATTTACCTCTCACCTAAGCTCCTTTCCGCCTCCTTCTAGGGCTCACACACAAACCTTGTTATCAGCTCAGGTGAAAAGCCCCAGTAAGGGAGTGTGGACAAATGTTTGTATGTAGTGATTAACAGAGAAAACCAAATTTCATTAAAGCTGGCAATACATGTTATACATATTGAAATACATTTGCAGCCGACTTAGGCACATGGCACCACATTCCCCCTAGTTAAGAGTAGTATGTCCTCGGACTACTTAACCGAAATCCAGTTCATAATAAATAAAAGCTAACAGTTATATTAACTTGGTTGTGAATTACAGCTCAAAACCACTTTTGATCATCACCAAGTGCAGCTGCAGGGCACACAGACCATAATATAAAATGTCACTGTACTGGCTGTTTTAGATGGTTCCTTTTTGGTTTACAAGTCCTCATAAGAGTTCTCATAGTGGGGAAAAGTGTAATGGTTGCTAACATCTCACATAAGTCCATGTGGGCACAACTTTTTCAACATTTTTCAATAACGTTACATAAGGCATAACTCAACTATAATACAAATCAAATATATTTACTAAGTTTCATGCCTTATAAATCAACTCTTTAGCGATAAGGGGTTTGTCCTTGAGTACTACGCTGTGATCTGCGCAAAATTGTAATGCTAGATAAAAGTCTACAACTCCTTGAACTTACCACAGGTACAGGAGGCTCACTGCTAGCAGGAGGCAAGTTTTCTTGTGAGAGTTGTGGTGGAAACAGCATTGCTTGGGACTTCTACCGCCTTGTCGACTTGCGGCCACGAACTGGGAAATTCACCTAGCACAGTGCGAATCTTCGTGTCCACTTCTTCCATTGGCTGAGGGACTTCTCTAGTTTCCACTTTTCAGCATTTGGGCTGGACATACTTTCAGATTGTCTCTGGATACGGTAGTACGTCTTTCCACCATCTTTTGAGATGGTAAACACTTTGCTGTTGTCATGGTTAGGTGGTAGAATAGTGTAAGGCTGGGCCTTCCATTGGCCTTCCCACTTGTGGCTTTTTCTTTAACACTTGTTCACCTGGTCAAAAGGGAATCACCATAGTGTGCCTATTAAAGTCAATTTCCTGTTTTTGCCAAGCTTGGTTCAGACTCTATTCTACACACTGTTGAACCTTCTTATACTGTAGTTGTCTTTCTGTGTTCCAATCTATGTCTAATTGGGTAGATATGGTTTCGGGAGTTTTGACTCTCATTTCCATATCAATAGGGAGTTTTCTTGGCTGTGTTCACATCAAGTAGGCTGGGGCATATCCTGTCAAGCTTCTTGAGATATGGATGTACATTTCGATTAAATCCAAGTTTCTCAGGCCATTGGTTCTTTTCTTCCAATGGTAGGGTCTGCAATAAATTCCTAACCAGATAACTCATTTTTTCGCAAATAAAATTGCCTTGTGGGTGGTACAGTACTGTTCTGACTTTCTTACATCCATATATGGATCAAAATTCTTGGACGACTTCTGCTTTGAAGGCCAAACCTCTATCTGTCAGCACTTGATCTGGGTATCCATGTGGTCTGCAGAAATACTCCTGGAATGCCTTTGTAGCTGTGCTTGGCGAGAGTTGCACATAATCTAAGGCCAGAAGCTCTAGAGGTTGCTTGATGATGATGGGCTGCAAGGGCGTCCTTTGATTGGTGGGGTTTTTTCTCCTAAGGTTACATGGACCACACTTCTCTACACCACTATTCAATGGATCATCTCATGCCCATCCAGAAGCTTTTTCCATCCAAAGTGTCCCGCTTGGTTGTGGCAAGCTTCGAGGACAAGGGGCAGGTCACTTCTTGGAACCAAGATCTACCATACCAGTTCATGCATACGTGGATTGATGGCTTTCCAAACCAATTTGCCTTCAAAAGTGAAAAGATTTTTTCTCTCTTTCCACAACTGTTGGATATCTGCAGGTGCATCAGGATCTTTGTTGCACCGAGGAGTTCTTTGACACCAAATTAACACTGTTATACAAGCTGTACACTGACTGCTTTACATTGCATCAAAGTGTCATATCTTTAGTGTTGTCCCATGAAAAAATGTAATAGAAAAATTACAGTAACACTCATTTTTGTGATACTCTGTATGTAAGTATCTAACCTTCTAAGGAGTATACAGAGCATTAATACATTCTAGGCTGCACAATACCGTCGGTAGTCACCAGTAAATGTAATTTTAACATTATACTACCTAATCTGGGCATATGATGTGGTGTGTATGACATTATCACACATCCTGGTTAATTTATGAAGTAGGGACTCTGAAACTCACAAAGATATGCTGACAATGCAAGAACTGCCAAAAATTAGGAGAGGGACTCAAACACCCTGTATTACACATAAAGGAGGACCTCACGCACATTCTGTTAAAATTGTTACCATGTTTCCCCGAAAATAAGACCTAGCAGGATTTTTCAGAGAGGTTTAAATATAAGACATCCCCCGAAAATAAGACCTAGTCGTGGACCAATAATGAAGCATCTATGCAGTGGTAAAAAAGTTAAAGATACTGCAGGACACTTCATTATAATCAGCGGGCACCCCCAAATGAGAGAAGACAGAAGAGAGAAGACTCAGTGATCATAATCACCAGACGACGACCAGGAGCAGGGGAGCGCATCAAGGTCCTGCAGCGGAACACACACATCAGATCACATATACACATATACACACACACACACATGAGATCAGACATACAATCAAACTACAGATTGCATACACACACTTACCACATCCAGCGATATTGCTTGCTTCTGGGCACGCGTTAAGACCTGCGACACTGTGCAGTGGATCTTCCAGGACCTACGGGAGGATCACATGGCCAGAAGCACGTGGTATCACTGGATATGGTGAGTGTGTGTGTGCAATTGTACTGGTATGTGCGATTTTGTGAGTGTGTGTGAGTGGATGCAATCGAATGTGTGAGTGCGTGTTCGGGTGTGTGTGTTCTGATGTGTGAGTGTTGGTCGGATGCAGGGGACTACGGCATGCAGCACACCTGCCTGGAGCGCCCGAAGGAGATCACAGGGAGAAATGATCTGGAATCTGATGTGTGTGTGTGTGTGCTATCTGATGTGTGTGTGTGTGTGTGTGTGTGTATGCTATCTGATGTGTGTGTGTGTGTGTGTGTGTGATCTGATGCATGTGTCGGCCAGACCCAGGGGAGGGCAACGTGCTGGGAGATCACGGAGATCTGGGAGTCAGACAGATGCAAGTATGATGATCCTGGGAAGGGGGGGTTCTGCTTTTTGCGGGGGGTAAACTTACCCCAAACTATGTTGTGATGCCCTGGCCTATCAGGTCATCAGAGGGTATTGTGCAATCTGCCCTTCTGCACAGTATCTGTTGCGGGCGGGGAGGACGCCGCTGCGCTGCGCTCGCTAACGCTCGGGTCCGGCGCTGCTGCGATGGCTGCTCGGTGGCTCGAGCAGTGGGCCGGATCCGGGGACTCGAGCGGCGCTCCTCGCCCGTAAGTGAAAGGGGGTAGTTTGGTTTGGGGATTTGGTCCGTGACGCCACCCACGGGTTGTGGTGAGGTTGGGCACCACCGCTGCTGGTGACGGGGATCCCGGGAGCGATGGTAGGGAGCAGCTGGGATGTTGTTTCCCCCCTCCGTGGGTAGAGGTTGGTGGTCCCGGGGCCCGGTGAGGTGACGGGGCTGCAGGGTTGGCAAGGTGCAGGGTCGCCTGGACTGCGCAGCGTGGTGCCGGACGGCATGGTTGTACTCACTCAGCCACAAATGTACACAAAGTCTCTGGTAAACCAAACGGCTGGATGGACGGGTCCCGTAGCCGGCTGCTGTGACTTCCCCCGGACAGTTGGTGGTGGCTGCCTTTCCCTGCACTTTTGTGTATGTTCGGTCCCGATGGATTCCCACCGGTAACCCGCTCCCCAGCGTGTATATGTGCCGGAGGAGCCCTTTTGCCCGAAGGCTCTGGCCCTTCGAACTCTAGCTGTGGCGGTAGCTGTATTTCCTTTTGCTGGTCGGACGGTTGCCTTCAATCGGGTCTTGGCTGTTAGGAAACCCCTGGGGTTCCGGTCACTGACAGATTTGACCTCTAATTGGCGACTCCAAGCCTGGTCGGGGTCCGCAGGCCCTGCCTGTGTGTGCTGGCTTCATTTCGCTCCCCGGTTCGGTACCGGCGGGCCACCGCCCGTCCCCGGTCCTACGGTTCCGCGTTGATTCGCCTCTCCTGCAGATGGCCACCACCGTCTGCCAACCTTGCTCTTAGTGCCCGGGCCACACACCCGGACACTGGCAGTTTACTCCACTAATACTTCACTCCTTTCACTTGCACTTCCCTAACTGAACTGTCTTCCTTTTTCCACCTCCAGGACTGTGAACTCCTCAGTGAGTGGGGCCAACCGCCTGGCTCCACCCCACCTGGTGTGGACATCAGCCCCTGGAGGGAGGCAACAAGGATTTTGTGTCTGGCTGATGTGCCTGTCTCAGGGTGGGGATGTGTGTTGCAGTACCTGTGACGACCTGGCGAGTTCAGGGCGCCACATATCCACTCCTCCTTGGTTATGGATCCTGGTCTATTAATGTTGCTAACAGCTTAGCCAGTCAAAATCCTAGGAACACTTTGCACCGAACTCACCAGACACACTATTTGGGGGCCTGAAGGGAATAGGGCCGCCCACATGGGGGATTGATAGGGAGAAGTGAGAAAGTGACAGAGAAGTGAAGCAGGAGTGAAAGAAGTAGGAGGTGGAAAATGACTCTCCGAGAGGGAGAGGTCACTGGTCCAGAGGAGGGCTCCTGAAGTTACTAGGTGGCAGACGTTGGTCTGGGCCTGGTAGGAGCTGGAACCCCGGTCACAGGGGATTGCGTCAAGGGGCACGGACTGCCGAGGAGGGCAGCCGGAGGCCTTGAGCCATCACTGGGCAGGGGCCAAGGTACGACGGGGTACGTGGACCCTAGGCCAGGAAGTAGTTTCACGCGTCCCAGTAATTACCCGACGGGGGTAAAGACTTCATGATTCATCCCCAACCCACTCCAAAATCGGGGTACTAGTTCACCGATGGGATAGGACTTTCCCAAATACAGTCCAAAGAAATCCTACACGTGAACCCTGAGAGCAAGCTCACTCCATTAGCTATACGGGTGAGCGGGACCCGAAAAGTTTCAGGCTTGAGGGTCCAACTAGTGAATAGGTGCCACGGAAAAGGCCACAGGCTAACAGCAACACCAAAGGCACGGATCCATACGTGCTCCCTCCATGCTGCAGCGGTGCTCAGAATTCTGGTTTACAAGTTGTCGGAGTTGTTATTCTTGGACTGAGTGAGTACGCTGAAAAGCCCCCTTTTCCTCTACCCAACGGCACCCCATTCACCAACACCCGACGGGCCCCGGGGCACAAACCCCCTACCCACGGAGGAGTTAAACATCCTGCTGCTACACCATCGCCACCAAGCTCCCCAACAGCAGCGGTGGTCTCCTACATTGCCATGCACCGTGGGTGGCGTCACGAACTTACACATCCCCTGTACATATATCTGTCCCCTCTCTTTTAAATTCGAATGTCCGCGTGAACCCCCAGGTCCAGAGACCCCTCGACCCACCGCAGCTCCGGATCCGAGTGGCTCGGCCGCTGGCACGGGGGCGGTACAATGTCTCCTCAAGAATAAGACACCCCCTGAAAATAAGACCTAGTGCTTTTTTCGGGGCAAAAAAAATATATAAAACAGTGTCTTATTTTCGAGGAAACATGGTAGGTAGTGGGTCTCCTAGACTCCTAGATAAAGCCTTTGCACTTTTGTAGAACGGTTGCCAAAAATTAGGAGGGACTGCAATACACCCTGGAGAACAGATAGAGGAGGGCCTCAGAAAATATTTTTTGCCCAGCTTAAAGGAGTAGGACTCCTTGACTAGTAAAGCTTATGCTCTTATTGCAAGGGCTGAAAAACAGTTACCACTGGGGGGTATACATCTACTGTATATATGTATGAGAATTGTAGAGGTAGGCAAATTGGAACAGGAAGCTAGGTCTCTTGGATGATTGTGTTGGCTGTACTCCTGCAGCAGACACAATTTCACCTAGCCCACAGCCTCAACAGCCTGTCCAATTTCCCATCCCTTACCGCACGCCTTGCATATTTCAAATTGGGCAGATTCTATATCTGCCTGAAAACTTCCCATTATTAATAAGAAACAGGAAATATTTAGCCCTGAAATATTTGGTTTTAAAGTGCAGCAGTAGAAGGATAGAAGAACAGAAAGGCAATAAACCCTGGCTATATACCTCTAATCCTAAACTATCCCTCCCCCAACAGCTAGATCTACACTGACGGCTGGTAGCAGTGATTTTACTAAAGGAAGGACAGTATGAAACCCTAAAAAGGACTTTGGTTTTAGGTTGCAGCAGCAGTAAAAGGATAGAAGGACTGTAAGTAAGGCACTAAATCCTGGATATATGCCTCTAATCCTAAACTATCACTCTTCCACCAGTTATCCCTACACTTACTGCAGGTAGCAGCAGTTTTACCAAAGAAAGGACAGCATGTGTCCCCGAACAAATATTTTGTTTTAATGGTGCAGCAGTAGTATACAATTCCTACAATACCAATTCAACACTACCTATATGCCTGTTCTAAAGCCAGCTCTCTCTCCTATATCAACTCTCCCTGAATTGCTTCCAGAGGACAGTGGGCCAAGTATCACATCACCAGGTCATATATAACACCTGATGCTGTGATGCGGCCAGTCAACCACAATAACGCCAATAGCCAACATGACTACGGCTTTACCGTGTAAAGCCAACAATTCCCGCATGTTGATTGACTGTCTAAAAGCTGTGAAACATGTGAGGTGGGGACTTGAACATGGTGCTTGAGCACCCACCATGCTCATTCGAGTGCCACGCATCTCAAGCACCTGAGTATCGAGCAGTGGCGAGCACACTTGCTCATCACTTGTGAGGACTGTACTGGAAATGGAAGATGTCAAACATGTCTTTCTTATAATTATTATCTCTGCAGACGAGTTGTGGATAGAAGCAGTCATCATGTCGGTCTGGGCGAAATGGAATATGAAAAAAATTATTGATCACTATGAGAAAGAACATCTCCTTTAAGTCACTATCTATAACTGTTCTGTAATCTCTTATATCTTTGTTAGACTTGAATCTACCACTATATGGTCACTGTATGGGGGTCTTTTTTCTTTAGCAACAGTATGATGGAGTTCAGCCATTATGTAATGGTAGCCATATGGTGGCTTTGTTGGTAATATCGGTCTTTGTACAGTATCTGTTGTTCTGTAGAGTTCTGGTAATATTTATCCATTAAGGAGTAATAATTGTGATAAACTACTATGGTGGTCATTGTATAGTGGTTGTCTAGGTCTTGTTAGAGGCGGATTATAATGAGGGCAATATGGGCTATCGCCCGGGGCTCAAGACTTCAGGGGATCCATGCTCCGAAAAGTAAATTGCCCCATTAGAATAATGCACCCACGGGGTCTGGGTGGTTACTCGTCACCGAGCCGGTGTAGGAGGGTTTGGGATGTCACGGCGGCTAGGCCCAGTTCCGTGACCCCGGCTGTGTCAATAAATGAGGGGATGATGGTGGGGGTAGTAGTTATTCGTAACGCCACCTGTGATGTGCGGATAGGATAGGGGAGCCGCCGCTGCAAGGGGTTTCCTCTGAGGGCAGATGGCATTGCAGTTAGGTTGGTACAGCTCTCCACAGGCAGAGCTCAGGCCCAGGGAAGTTAGGAGTAGTAGTCGACTCTGGTGAAGGAGCGCGGGAAGGATGGGATGAAACAGTGGTTGCATTTAAAGTTCTTTACCCACTTAGATGTCACCGCCTTTGGACTGCCGGACTCCGCTGTGATGGGCCCCAGCCAATCCTGGATAGTTCGGAGGTCAGAACTGGTGTTGCTTTCTGTCAGTCCATACTCCCTGTGCTGTGTGGTGTGAGTTCCTGTGGCTTGAAGCCTCGCGGGGACCCGAGTCCTTGAATGGATCCCGTTCCTGTCCTGTATAGCAGGCAGCGCGAGTCCGTAGTTGGTGCCGTCCTATTGGTCACGACTCCTGGCTCTATATGCTGCTGTGCCCCGGGCACATTGTGTGGGCCAGAATACTTGAAATACTCTGTCCGGTGGATTCTGTTGGCGTGACCTGAAGTGCCCACCAGCCTAGGACTCTGCACCCTGTCTGTGCGCTCAGTCCTGAGGGAGCTATGGCAAAGCTCTCCCCTCAGCGACCGTGTCTCCTACGTCTCACTTGTTCCGTGTCTCAGCTAGACTGTCTGTGTGTGTGTGTGTGTCGCCTTGCTCCCCTGTGTCAAGCTCCTCCCCTCTTCCTGAACTAGTGAGCAGAGGGATCACTACATTAGTGATGGCCACCCTCCATTGTCTCTACCCTAGTCCAGTCCCAGTGAGCACCTAACTGTGTGTTGTCGGGAATTGTGGTGGTTTACCGGCAATGACCATCTCCTTACCCGGAATGAATACTGCACCTTTGGTGAGGTGCAGTGCCCTGTGGCGACTGAATCCTCAGGGGCGCCACAATAATATGCATGAAACATTTAAAAGATGCTGGGTCATTCGCCTGGCCTGTCGCCCGCCCTGCAGTATGTCGGCAGGACTAGGGCCACCATCATAGCATTACAACTGTAACTCCTGTAAGGGGCCCCATGAGAAGAGGCCAGGAGGGGTGCCTGGCTGCTAACAGCCCAGGCCCCTCCCCTTTTCATTCTTTTGCTCACCGGGTCCCAGGCGGCGGCCATCAAGGCAATGAGCGGGTCCCGGGTCGCTCATAAAGAGCTGCCCTCTCTCTTCCTGCTTTGCACTGATCTCTGTGATTGATGCAGAGCAGGAAAGGAAATGTACTAGAACAGAACGGAGGCTGAGAAGGTGAAGGACCTTCCAGGTCACCCGACTAATGTGCCTGATTACATGACCAGTGAACTGGAAGGTCCTGTAGTTGTTCAGCTGCTGCAACCTCCGTGCAGGTCCCAGTGGCTCCTATCCCACTCTGCACCAATCAGGAACTGCAAGATGAGGTAATGCATAGTGTGTGTAAGTAAATGTGCCTGTTGTAGGGTTGTGTATGTACAGTACAGACCAAAAGTTTGGACACACCTTGTCATTCAAAGAGTTCTTTATTTTCATGACTCTGAAAATTGTAGATTCATATTGAAGGCATCAAAACTATCAATTAACACATGTGAATGAAATACTTAACAAAAAATTGGGAAACAACTGAAAATATGTCTTATATTCTAGGTTCTTCAAAGTAGCCACCTTTTGCTTTGATTACTGCTTTGCACACTCTTGGCATTCTCTTGATCAGCTTCAAGAAGTAGTCACCGGAAATGGTTTTCACTTCACAGGTGTGCCCTGTCAGGTTTAATAAGTGGGATTTCTTGCCTTATAAATGGGATTGGGACCATCAGTTGTGTTGTGCAGAAGTCTAGTGGATACACTGCTGATAGTCCTACTGAATAGACTGTTAGACTTTGTATTATGGCAAGAAAAAGCAGCTAAGTAAAGAAAAATGAGTGGCCATCATTACTTTAAGAAATGAAGGTCAGTCAGTCCGAAAAATTGGGAAAACTTTGAAAGTATCCCCAAGTGCAGTGGAAAAAACCATCAAACGCTACAAAGAAACTGGCTCACATGAGGACCGCCCCAGAAAAGGAATACCAAGAGTCAACTCTGCTGCAGAGAATAAGTTTATCCGAGTCACCAGCCTGAGAAATTGCAGGTTAACAGCAGCTCAGATTAGAGACCAGGTCAATGCCACACAGAGTTCCAGCAGCAGACACATCTCTAGAACAACTGTTAAGAGGAGACTTTGTGCAGCAGGCTTTCATGGTAAAATAGCTGCTAGGAAACCACTGCTAAAGACAGGCAACAAGCACAAGAGACTTGTTTGGGCTAATGAACACAAGGAATGGACAGTAGACCAGTGGAAATCTGTGCTTTGGTCTGATGAGTCCAAATTTGAGATCTTTGGATCCAACCACCGTGTCTTTGTGCAACGCAAAAAAGGTGAACGGATGGACTCTACATGCCTGGTTCCCACCATGAAGCATGGAGGAGTAGGTGTGATGGTGTGGGGGTGCTTTGCTGGTGACAGTCTTGGGGATTTATTCAAAATTGAAGGCATACTGAACCAGCATGGCTACCACAGCATCTTGCAGCGGCATGCTATTCCATCCGGTTTGCGTTTAGTTGAACCATCATTTATTTTTCAACAGAACAATGACCCCAAACACACCTCCAGGCTGTGTAAGGGCTATTTGACTAAGAAGGAGAGTGATGGGGTGCTACGCCAGATGACCTGGCCTCCACAGTCACCAGACCTGAACCCAATTGAGATGGTTTGGGGTGAGCTGGACCGCAGAGTGAAGGCAAAAGGGCCAACAAGTGCTAAGCATCTCTGGGAACTCCTTCAAGACTGTTGGAAGACCATTTCCAGTGACTACCTCTTGAAGCTCATCAAGAGAATACCAAGAGTGTGCAAAGCAGTAATCAAAGCAAAAGGTGGCTACTTTGAAGAACCTAGAATATAAGACATATTTTCAGTTGTTTCACGCTTTTTTGTTAAGTATTTCATTCCACATGTGTTAATTCATAGTTTTGATGCCTTCAATGTGAATCTACAATTTTCAGAGTCATGAAAATAAAGAAAACTCGTTGAATGAGAAGGTGTGTCCAAACCTTTGGTCTGTACTGTATATGTGCATGTAGTCTGTCTGCTTCTTTCCCTGTCTGTCTGTCTTTTTCCCTGTCTGTTTGTCTCTTTCCCTGTCTGTCTCTTTCCTTGTCTGTCTCATTCCCTGTCTTATTCCCTGTCTACTTCTCTGTCTGTCTCTTTCTGTCTGACTCTGTCTGTCTCTTTCCTTGTCTGCCTGTCTCTTTCCTTGTCTGTCTCTTTCCTTGTCTGTATGTCTCTATCTGTCTCTCTCTCTGTCTCTCTTTGTCTCTTTCTATCCATCTCTCCACCGATATCATATTACCTCACACATAAGCTTCTTATAATAAGAATGTCCTTTGTTGCCTATAGCAACCAATCACAGCTCCCATTACTGACCTGTAGCTCCCAGTTCCATTAACTTTAATATAAGCAGGATTTTTGGCGAATAAAGGCCGCTTTACACGCTGCAATATCGTGACTGATATCGCCAGCGTGCGTACCCACCCCCATCGGTTGTGTGACACGGGCAAATCGCTGCCCGTGTCGCACAACATCGCCCGGACCCATTACACAGACTTACCTGCTCTGCGACATCGCTGTGACCGGCGAACCGCCTCCTTTCTAAGGGGGCGGTACGTTCAGCGTCACAGCGATGTCACAGCAGCGTCACTGAACCACTGCCCAATAGAAGCGGAGGGGCAGAGATGAGCGGGACGAACATCCTGCCCACCTCCTTCCCTCCGCATTGTGGCCAGGAGGCAGGTAAGGTGAGGTTCCTCGTTCCTGCGGTGTCACACGGAGCGATGTGTGCTGCTGCAGGAACAAGGAACAACTTTGTTACTGCTGCAGTAACGATATTTGAGAATGGACCCCCATGTCACCGATTAGTGATTTTTCACGTTTTTGTGACAATGCAAAATCACTCATAGTTGTCACACGCAACGGCATCGCTAAAGCGACCGGATGTGCGTCACAAATTCCGTGATCTCAACGAGATCGCTTGAGCGATTTAATAGCGTGTAAAGCCCGCTTTTCTGTAAAGCGCAGGGTTAAATTTTCCCCTCAAAACATTGTCTATGACATTTCCTGAGTCTAATGGGGTGATTGTAAATGTGACGGTGCGGATTCTTTTAGGGGACATACACCCATACATACACACACCCATACATACACACACCCATACAGTTAGGTCCAGAAATATTTGGACAGTGACACAAGTTTTGTTATTTTAGCTGTTTACAAAAACATGTTCAGAAATACAATTATATATATAATATGGGCTGAAAGTGCACACTCCCAGCTGCAATATGAGAGCTTTCACATCCAAATCGGAGAAAGGGTTTAGGAATCATAGCTCTGTAATGCATAGCCTCCTCTTTTTCAAGGGACCAAAAGTAATTGGACAAGGGACTCTAAGGGCTGCAATTAACTCTGAAGGCGTCTCCCTCGTTAACCTGTAATCAATGAAGTAGTTAAAAGGTCTGGGGTTGACTACAGGTATGTGGTTTTGCATTTGGAAGCTGTTGCTGTGACCAGACAACATGCGGTCTAAGGAACTCTCAATTGAGGTGAAGCAGAACATCCTGAGGCTGAAAAAAAAGAAAAAATCCATCAGAGAGATAGCAGACATGCTTGGAGTAGCAAAATCAACAGTCGGGTACATTCTGAGAAAAAAGGAATTGACTGGTGAGCTTGGGAACTCAAAAAGGCCTGGGCGTCCACGGATGACAACAGTGGTGGATGATCGCCGCATACTTTCTTTGGTGAAGAAGAACCCGTTCACAACATCAACTGAAGTCCAGAACACTCTCAGTGAAGTAGGTGTATCTGTCTCTAAGTCAACAGTAAAGAGAAGACTCCATGAAAGTAAATACAAAGGGTTCACATCTAGATGCAAACCATTCATCAATTCCAAAAATAGACAGGCCAGAGTTAAATTTGCTGAAAAACACCTCATGAAGCCAGCTCAGTTCTGGAAAAGTATTCTATGGACAGATGAGACCAAGATCAACCTGTACCAGAATGATGGGAAGAAAAAAGTTTGGAGAAGAAAGGGAACGGCACATGATCCAAGGCACACCACATCCTCTGTAAAACATGGTGGAGGTAACGTGATGGCATGGGCATGCATGGCTTTCAATGGCACTGGGTCACTTGTGTTTATTGATGACATAACAGCAGACAAGAGTAGCCGGATGAATTCTGAAGTGTACCGGGATATACTTTCAGCCCAGATTCAGCCAAATGCCGCAAAGTTGATCGGACGGCGCTTCATAGTACAGATGGACAATGACCCCAAGCATACAGCCAAAGCTACCCAGGAGTTCATGAGTGCAAAAAAGTGGAACATTCTGCAATGGCCAAGTCAATCACCAGATCTTAACCCAATTGAGCATGCATTTCACTTGCTCAAATCCAGACTTAAGACGGAAAGACCCACAAACAAGCAAGACCTGAAGGCTGCGGCTGTAAAGGCCTGGCAAAGCATTAAGAAGGAGGAAACCCAGCGTTCGGTGATGTCCATGGGTTCCAGACTTAAGGCAGTGATTGCCTCCAAAGGATTCGCAACAAAATATTGAAAATAAAAAAAATTTTTTTGGGTTTGGTTTATTTGTCCAATTACTTTTGACCTCCTAAAATGTGGAGTGTTTGTAAAGAAATGTGTACAATTCCTACAATTTCTATCCGATGTTTTTATTCAAACCTTCAAATTAAACGTTACAATCTGCACTTGAATTCTGTTGTAGAGGTTTCATTTCAAATCCAATGTGGTGGCATGCAGAGCCCAACTCGCGAAAATTGTGTCACTGTCCAATTATTTCTGGACCTAACTGTACATACACACACACTTAGCTTTATGTATTAGATATACGCATATGGCTGACGAATCAGACTGGGGCTCGTCATTTTGATGACTCAAAAAACGTTGCACGCACCTTATTTCGGGCTGTCAAAATGACGGCTATCGGTTAATGTTTGATTGGTGAGGACTGTTTGCAGAATTGAAGATTTGATGGCGGGACTGTGGAAGGTTCGAGGGAAGTATGCAAAGGAGGATCTCAGCTCACCCAGTAAGTGCATCACCTAGGCTCTTTCTCTGGGGAACGGTGCAAGGAGGTCAGCTCCGTATTCAAAGAGGCAAAGTCCGGCAATAGAAAAAAGTTGTTTCCAGCATCACATCCAAGAAATAGAAATTAAAAAACAATTTTAACCATAACTTAAGGCTGCATTACACGCAGCGACATCGCTAGCAATGTTGCTAGCGATCGCACCCGCCCCCGTCATTTGTGCGTCACGGGCAAATCGCTGCCCGTGGCGAACAATATCGCTAGTACGCGTCACACGCACATACCTTACTAATGACGTCGCTGTGGCTGGCGAACAAACTCTTGTTTAACTCCTTCACAAGCGGACGATTTTTCGCTTTCCTTTTTTTTTTTCCGCCATTCTTATTCTGAGAGACGTAACTTTTTTATTTTTCAGTCAATATGGTAATGTTTGGGCTCATTTTTTGTGGAACAAGCTGTACTTTTAAATGAAACCATCAGTTTTACCATATAGTGTACTGGAAAAGGTCAAAGAAATTCCAAATGCAGAAAAATTGCAAAAAAAGTGCGATAGCACTATGGTTTTTGAGATATTTTATTCACTGTGTTCACTATATGGCAAAACTGATGTGTGGGTGTGATGCCTCATGTCAGTGCGAGTTCGTAGACACCAAACATGTATAGGTTTACTTTTATATAAGAGGTTAAAAAAAATCGGAAGTTTGTCCGAAAAAAGTGGCGCACGTTTTACGCCATATTCCGTGACCCGTAGCGTTCTCATTTTTCGGGATCTATGGCTCAGTGACAGCTTATTTTTTGCGTCTCGAGCTGACGTTTTTAACGGTACCATTTTTGCACAGATGCTACATTTTGATCGCCTCTTATTGCGCAAAAGTTGTGGCGACAAAAAAACGTCGTTTTGGCGTTTGGAATTTTTTTGCCGCTACGCCGTATACTGACCAGATTAATTGATTTTATATTTTGATAGATCGGGCTTTTCTGAACGCGGCGATACCAAAAGTGTGTATAATTTTTATTTTTTTAACCCTTTAATTTTCAATGGGGCGAATGGGGGGTGATTTGAACTTTTAGGTTTTTTTGTTTTTTTTTTTTAATTTTTTAAAACTTTTTTTAACTTTTTTTTTTTATTTTACTAGTCCCCCTAGGGGGCTATTGCGATCAGCAATCCGATCGCTCTGCAGTATCTGCTGATCACAGCTACACAGCTGTAAACAGCAGATACGCTCTCTTTCTCTTTTGCTGTGCCGTTGGCACAGCGAAAGTGAAAGCAAGTCATGTGTAGTACAGGAGTCATCACATGACCCTGTGCTACCATGACAACTATCGGAAGTCACGTGATCGCGTCTTGTGACTTCCGGTATCGGGCGGTAAGTAAAAGTTTACCGCGATCGCGCTTATAATGGCGCTGTCACGTATTGACAGCACCATATAAGGGGTTAATCAGCACGAGCAGATAACAATTCTGCTCGTGCCTAGCAGGCACACATCTCAGCTGTGAAAATCAGCTGAGATGTGTGCCAATCGCGGCATGCTGCCGCCAGAGGACCGCGGGCAGTAACATTATGACATTTAGGACGTAATTTTACTGCCCGCGGTCATTAAGGGGTTAAGGGGGAGGTTCGTGCGGCGTCACAGCAACGTCACACAGCAGCCCACCAATAGAAGCGGAGGGGCGGAGAGCAGCCGTATTAACGTCACTCCCACCTTGTTGCCGGGAGGACGCAGGAACGCTGTTGTTCGTCGTAGCAATGTGTGCTGCCTCAGGAACGACGAACAACCTGCGTCCAAAACGAGCAACGATATTTTGAAAATGAACGACGTGTCAACAATCAACAATTTGTGCCACTTTTTGGATCATTAGCAGTTGCTTGTAGGTGTCACACGCAATGACGTCGCTAACGACAAATTCCGTGACCCCAGCGATATCTTGTTAGAGATGTCATTGCATGGAATGGGGCCTTTACTTGTGCAAATCTAGCAGGATATGTCTAAAGGTCCCGTTACACGCAACGACATCTCTAACGAGATATCTCTGGGGTCACGGAATTAGTGATGCACATCCGGCATCATTAGAGACGTCGTTGCGTGTGACACCTACGAGCGACCGCTAACGATCCGAAAAGCGGCACAAATCGTTGATTGTTGACACGTCATTCATTTTCAAAATATCGAGCGGGTGCGATCGCTAACGGCATCACTAGCGATGTCGCTGCGTGTAAAGCAGCCTTAAGCCTAAGAACCTCTTTTAGGTTTGAAACACGTAAGACATTGTTTTATACTTTGTGGATGTCCATCCAACCTAGTGTTGGTTTTAATCTTATGGAATAAAATTTGTTTTTAACCTTCTTTCTTGGAAGTGTTGCTGGACACCACTTTTTTCTATTGCCGAAGGTTCGAGGGGTGGAGGCTTAGCTGTCATGGAGTCTGAAGGGGGCCCGAAAAGTTTGGCAGTGTGGCACCATGAAATTCTTGGTGGCAGCCCTGGGCAGGACATACTAGCAACATACAGGGTGCGGCGCGGCTAAGGGAGTCCTGCCCACCTGTCTGCCCAACAGGAGCATCCTCTGTAATGGTGACGGCAGACGGCGTTGTTGCAGGCCACGCTGGAGTCCAGCAGCCTGAAGAGTAGAGACGGACTGGTGACTTGTTCTTTGGAGGTGCCTGCCGACCTGTTGACTAGCAGCAGGCAACAGCGGCACACTATGTGAAAGGGGGGATTGTAATTTTCTATAAGATGGGGACGAGGGTGTCTTCTATCAAAGTGTTCTGGGGTATCGGATCTATGTAGTTTCAATCCTTAATTCTCAATACAAACACTGTGTATGTATAGATTGGGAATGGAGGATTGAGACACCGCAGCAAACTGTGCCCCACTGGAGGTAAAAAAAAAGTCACCAAATGCTGAACATGCACATGAGGCCTTACAAATAATGAGGTAAAAAACTCACCAAATACTCAGCGCATGCACACGTTCAGTATTAGAGTTTTTATTACCTTAGTATTTGCTAAGCTATGTTCAAATAGGGCAGTTTTGCAGGTTTTTTATTTTTTTTTTTTGTTTAATTGGTTTAATGCAAATACATGCTAATAACAAGCTGCAGCCTTTGCTCAGATTTTGCTGCAGAAATAAAACCCCTTTGTGAATATACTCTAAGGTCACATGCACATGTTCAGTATTGGTGAGTTTTTACCTCAGTATGTGTAAGGCCATGTGCACATGCTGAGAATTTGATGAGTATTTTACTTCAGTATTTGTTAAACAATGTTCACACAGGGGGTTTTTGCTCTTTTTTTTTTTTGCAATAGTCTTGCTTACAGATTAAAGTTGGACTGTTTAGTACTGTGCCTTAGTGGTGTTTTTTTTGTTTTGTTTTGGGGTTTTTTAAACTGAAGGTGTATTTATTAGATTAGTGGATGTTTTTTAGGTTATAGTTTCAGCGACTATTTTTCAGAAATTCTGTTCCATGTGTATGATGATGGACCCGTCACATGATCCTTGTGTAGGCAAGGGGGACCCACAGATCCTGAACAGCCCGGGGCCCTATTTACCCTTAATCCGCCCCTGGATCTTGTACAGTGGTAAATTTAGTAATATTGGTCCTTCTATAGTGTGTTTTTGTATGTAGGTAATATGTAATCCTGGTATAGTAGAAACAGTGGTACAGTGGAAGCTTGGTTAATGAGAACAATCCGTTCTGGGAGTGTGCTTGTTAACCAAGTTACTCATTCAGCAAAGCAAGATTTCCCATAGGAAATCATTGCAATGCAGACAATTCGTTCCACAACTTGTTAAATGTCCCATCCTGGTTCCCTGTTGGGCCATTCCACACATGCACAAACACACACAAACTCACGCAAACATGCACAAACACGCACAAACATGCACAAACACAAACACACATACACACACAAGCACGGACGCACATATGCTCACCTTACCTTCCGTTCCATCGCCGGCCTGCTGGGACTTGCTGTTCTCTAGCACGGGCTGTGTATGGGGTAACCATGATGACGAAGGAGGAACTTCCGCACCCAGAGCACTGACGTCAAAGGCAGGAGCCTCTGATTGGTCAGCGGGCTGCCTTTGAGTAGCGTCTGACAGGGGAAGTTCCTGCCTTGTCGCCGATGGTTACCGATACACAGCGTGGAGCGGCGAACTACAGGACCCAGGAGGCCGGCGATGGAACGGAAGGTACACATATTATGCCCACCATACCTTCCGTTCCATCGTCGGCCTCATGGGTCTTGTAGTTCGCCGCGAGGATTCCTCCCTCGTCGCGATGCACCGGCGAACTACAAGACCCAGGAGGCCGGCGATGGAACAGAAGGTAAGGTGAGCATAATACTGTATGTGTGTGCATGCATGCGTGTTTGTTTGTGTGTGTTTTGTGCGTGCATGTGTGTGTTTGTGTGGACTGCAAGAGCGGGTCAGAGCGTGGTGGATGTACGGAACCGGAAGTGTGTGCGGTGAGTATTTTGCTCGTACAGCAAAGCTTTCTCGTAGACCCGCAACACACATCCGTTTTTTTTGTACGTGTGCGGTACGTATTTGCACGTACCGGAGACACAGAGACACGGAGACCCATGTTATTCAATGGTAGATGGCACACACATGTAAAATCACACGGAACGTGTGTCCGTGTGGTAAGTAAATGTGTGCGCTTTTCTACACGGACGACATGTCCGTTTTTGGCCGGCAGTACGCAGGCACGGACCCGCTTTAGTCTATGGGTCCGTGCCTGCACGGACCGCACACGGAGTATGTCCGTGTTCAGCACTTATCGTCCGTGTCCGTTTTCCATCACAAAATCTGCAACACTTGTTTCCAATCTATCAGGTCAATAAAAAGCAAACAACAACACCAGGATCTCATGATGAATGATTAAAATCGTTAATTGGGTAAGAATGCGGGCCTTTAAAAACGGACAGCACACGTACGTATTTTATGTCAATACGGACATTCCACACGCACACACGGCTCACATACTCTATCACACGGATGCCATACGTACCGGAGAAACGCCCCTAAAAAACGGAACACGGACCCGAAAAACGGACCGTAAGACACGTACGTTTTTTTTGCGGAAGTGTGTTTTAGGCCGTAAACTGAGTTACAAATTTACAGAAAGCTTTGATTGTTAAGCGAAATTCTCGTTACGTGGGTTACTTGTTAAGCGAAGTTCCACTGTATAAGATAACTATATACTTATAGATCTTCTTTTAAGTGGTCAGGGGGTTAATATGGGGAGACATATTATTTGAGGTTTAGACCCCTGATCTTTTAAGATCCTAGTAAGGCCCCTGGCTCTATGCCTGAGCTTGTACTTGTAATCGGAGCCAATTTCCTATGTTCTGTCTTGTGAGTAGTAATATACTCCCTATTCCAGCCCAATAGCTGCCTTATTAACAGTAGTCTCTCACTGTAAGCTATGTTAAATGGCAGGAACGAGTGAATGAATGCTTCTGCTGTCTAGAGACTGCAGAAAAATTGTTTCTGTATATTTTGACTCTCAGGAACATGTGGGAGGAAACTTTCTACAGGGCTAAAATGAAGAATTGAGCATGTATATGTCTGCAGTGCATTCTGGAGGTGAGGGAAGACCACAAAGGGAGGGTGGTGCTGAAGAAGGAATGCACAGGATGCTGCACTATGGGGGAGGAGATGCTTTTGGCTAGTAGTAGGTGGGCAGGTGTTCCTTCCACTTTTGACTGACATGCAGTGGTCACATGATTTTCGTCCTGTCCTGCACAAGTTGTACAGCTGGGTTGGGGGCTCAGACTGGGATCAGCAGTACACAATGGCAGAGACTTCGGAGAAAGTTCCTATAGCCCTAGCAGGACCTGAGGATGTGGAGCAGTGCCTTCCCCCAGTGAGTAGCCCTACAATCAACATCTCTCCAAACTTCTTCCCATTTCCTTTGCATTCTTAGAATTCATCTCAAAATGTGACTGATAGTTTAGGGGGGTAATGAATTCATATCTAGTCCACAATAGCAATCATATTTAAATTAAAAGTATATACAAAAGTTTATCATAAGGATATTATATTTTAAAATTAGAGATTTCATTTCTCCGCTAGTGTCTAGTGTCCCCTTTGTTAGGTTTACAATACCTATGTCCTATATCTGTCCGGTACAGAGGAACTACAGGATTCAGCATGAATTTCATCCTTTTACTGAAACATATGAAAACTTTGACAGTCCCTCTTGCCCCAGCTTATAATGTTAGGATTCTGAGTGCATAGAGAGGGCTCATATGTATGTAAAATATGTGAGCATCTGTACAGAAACCACTATGACGAAAATGAAATACTGGCGCTGTTCTTTGGGATTTGGATTGTGATGGAATAAGAAGTAAACTTGGAAAGGTTATAGCAATTAATTTTCGCTATAAATTCACATTTCCCCATATGCCTGGCATACAGAGAAGTTGTAAAAATGTTTGCATGGAGAAAGTAGGATTTTGGTGGGTGTTTTCTGCAGAATTGGCCTTTGATTTCTGTTTACCTCCATAGAAAGGTTAATTAGATCTCTTCCTGGCCCTCCTGCATCGGCAAAGATTAGTGTTGATTTCGTCCTCCTATTAATATAGACTTGTAGTTGTGGAGATTTATTTCTATTGTGGTGATTATAACTAGAAATGTGACCAGAATTGATATAAATAGTTGGGAGCTGAATCATGATGTGACAAATTTTCAGTATTCAGTGCAGCGTTACAGGATTATTATGTCCATATAATTGGAAATCCAGGAACATGACCTATACAGTATATGTTATATTATAACACCATGCATCAGGACAGGATGGGAACAGTCATATAAAATGAGGGAGACGCACCACTACTCATCACATTAATTGCTACAATTTTTGGCGTTTTTTGAAACCACTTCTATGGGAAGCACATTTTGGTGTTAAATACCCAACCATGAGCAAACTGTATATGGAATTGCCTTTACTCTCACTGCCAAATTCTGCAAAATACTTAGCATTAGTGATGACAAGATACAACCAGGGGTTGGGCAGGATCTGGAGAACTGTCCCATAGGGCAGGAATTTCACCTTCAGTTTATACCAAGAATGGACTTCAAAGGAAACGTAAAGGAATGACTTATACTTCTCCTTCCTGCTGGATCCACTTCTCAAAAATCTGATCCAAGCCCATATCCATGAAGTTTCCCCTAATTCGGTGTGCTATAGATCTACAGGTCATATTGACATGAAAAAATGTAATTGAGGAGACTAATGAGCTTTAAAGCTACGTTCAGATGGCCATATTTCTGGTCAGTGTGTTATCTAACACTCTGCCACCTAATGTTGTAATGGTTGATTCACTAATAAAATTCAAGAGAGGCCTGGATGCCTTTCTTTAAAAAATATAATATTACTGGTTATGTGCACTAGATTCTGTGATGGGGTGTTTATCCGGGGAACTAGCCTGATTGCCATATGTGGAGTCGGGAAGGAATATTTTCCCCTAATGTAGCGCTTACTGTCTGCCGCATGGGATTTTTTGCCTTTCTCTGGATCAACATGTTAGGTTAGCTCATGGCTTGAACTCGATGGACTAAAGTCTACCTTCAACCTTAACACTATGAAACTATCTTAGTCAATATTCTAGTGTACATTTGCAAAAAATTCGCAGCATCCTCTGGTGTCATCCATTTAGCCAATGAGACAGTGCTATTATAAATGACAGACAGCTCCTGCACCCATCCACAATGTAGACAAGAGCACAGAGCCACACAAGGACCCAATAATACCCCCAATTCACAGACATGACTTCCCAAAAATTTAAATGTTCATCTGGATGTAGATTTATTCAATTCTCCAACTATTGTGCAAAGATGGAAAAACCTGATCAGAGAAATCTTAAAAATTACCCTTTAACCTGTAAATGAGACTTTTCTAGTTTAGAGGCCACAGACAGAGAATCCTGTATACACCTCGTCTTACATTCAGCATTTAATATCTATTCCCATTACTATAATCCGTTAGGGGAACATAAAAATGATACTTTCAGTTGCAGAACCTCTTCATTTTATTGGGTTTTTAATTTCCTAAAATGTTATCAGTTTTCATCCGCTAGATCCAATCTTCTATTTTTTTGCCAAAAATGGATTGCAGATAGAATGGAAACTTCCGAGGGAGTTGTTTTTATTGTTAACATTAAAGCCTATGGTGATCTGTTTGACGGATCCGTTTTTTTTTAGCATTGTGTATGCGCATAGAACCAGAGGTGTTCAGAGACACCTCCAGAAAAACAGATGAAGCTAGACACAGATTGCAAACCAAATCTTCAATTTTTAAGCAAACCCATGTAATAGATATATTTAAAAACTGTTTTGGTTTTTTTTTTTGTCATTTGCTTGTTTTTCTTCAACTGGATCCAAAAGAGACTTGCGCCAATAGCCTTACCTGTCATCACAGATCTCGTAAATTGTGACTTTTCATTATGCATAGATTAGACTTTTTTTCACATAATGATTAGTAACTCAAGAAAGACATTGGGGACACTCTGTTGGTATCATTCCTAAAGTATATTTGAGAGTCATACATTTGTAGTCACACACCATAAGTGGTATCTGTAAGACATTTTGTGATTTTAAAGTATGGAATTGTTTCTTATAGATGTATTTCTTCTGTTTATAGGCTTATACAGCAATTACAGTGAAGCCATCCAACAGTGGCCGTCTACTCCGAATTGGGGCCGTGGTGCTGATCTCTGGGGCTCTTCTGCTTCTCTTCGGAGCAATTGGTGCATTCTATTTCTGGAAAGTAAATGATAAACATGTAAGTTATATAAGTTACAGTATATTAACATGTCAGGTCAAAGTACAAAATACCAGTGAGAAGCTATCTAGTTCTCGAAGACTCAGGCTTATGCCCCCAGTGCCATATGTAGCAGCTACATGCTCACAAGGTGCCTATTCAGAAGGAGCCCAATATGAATGAGACACATACTGACTTGGAGAACATGCAGAATATTACAGCAGAAATGATCCCCCATGACTTTAACAGCGTTCTGCAAGAAATAAATAGGCACTTGACATGCAGAAATGTATTATGCTATTTTAATATAGAATTAATCTTCTGATGCCTGTGCATAGCCGCATACAACTGGATATATGAACCGTGCCGTTATTCAATCTGACAAGATTTTTCCATTAGACTTCTTATTTATTTCAAGATTCTTCGAGACGCAGAAATAAATAAAATAATAATATTTCAGCCTGACTATTTAACCTGACTACAGATGGCAGGCTTAATTGGCGGCAACATAAATACATAAATTATTAAAATGGATCATTATAGTTTTAGTGGAGAAAGAAGTGTAACTTGTCACAATAATTGGCTTTAGAGGAATAATTAGCCACAAGTAAAAAGCTGCAGTTTCCTTCTCGGTATAAAAAATGTCCAGTATTTAAAATGATTTTTTTTTCACTAAGTGATTGTGTTGTTCCATATAAAGTGTGAGAGCGTTTGATGTGCCTTCGAGGATATATTCCGGGGTGGCTTTCTCTTGCTCTGTTGCTTATGGTCTAGTAGGCTGAGCTGGGGTCAGTGGTGACTGCTCGCAGACAAAAGCCCCTTTATGTCGGACTCAATCAGCTCTTGTATATCGGCCAGCTACTTCCCGCAGCACTACCTCACTCAGCAGCTTGCTAATAATGGAGTCCAGTATTTCTCAACCAGTCGGGATGTGTTTTCATTCTCAACCACACTAATGTGCGTTTTGTCTTTTGTGCATAGAACTACATTGACACATCTGATAATATCATGGAACATTTACAATTAACCTCATATTGCAATTTTAACCCTTGAATACTAAACTCAAGGACGTGGGGTAAAAATAACACATCAATGGGTCACCTTCCCTAACACGATTTAACCCTTCCCTGGTACCATTAAAAATTCACTAGCTCCAATCTGCAGGGGGTCACATTGACCCCGTGGTACCAGACAAAGGTTAACACACTAAAATCTGTACTGGACTATTATATAATGATATATATGAAAGTTGTTCATTATAGCCCATTATGTCACATTCTAGTACACTGCAGTACAGTCACCCGGTAATAAAATCAATTTTACATTTTAGCTTCTTCATTTTCCGGATCATTGTTCCTCGCACTTTCATAAATCATCACGGTCTATGTTTACAGTGTATAAAGGACACTATGTTTATTTCTAAGGGATAATTTACAAATAACCAAAAGCAAATGAGCGCCAATTACGCATTTCATGTTTGCTTGCTTCATTTGGTATTTACACGTTACATTTATTGTCAATGGGTTACACTGTAGAAGCTAATAACTAAGGTCAACATCACACAGGGATTGAGGAAAGTGGGATTTTATGCCCTAAATAGTTTATGGTGTGTTCTATATTATAACATAAGCAATAGCAAGGAAAAAATACAGAAGATAAGGGAATTATACATGTGGGGTATGCAACTGGTTTTGTTTGTATTCTCTGCTGTACACCCACCCACACCCACATTATAAAGTGTGATGCTGCGGGCAGCTGTGAAAACGTGACAGATGAATAAATGACAGTAAATCACCCTTTTGTAGATAAAAAAAGAAAGTGAATGGATGTTCCCATTTCAGTAAAGGTTGTTAGAATATTTCTTCACTTAATGTTCTCTGAGGGTTACATAGTTACATAGTTACACAAGTTGAAAAAAGATCCAGGTCCATCTAGTTCAACCTTCCTCCACAAATTATATATATTTTGTCATTAAGTCATTTATAACCGACAATGTTGGGGGCTCACCTCTGGGACCCCTAACAATTCCAGAGAATGAAGTGGTCGCACACGTTGTTCCTTACCACCTGTAGCAGGGTGGCCACGTTCAATCAATTTGGGTCTGGCTGAAATTGTGAAGAGGATGCAACAATGTGATCCCTTTAAACACAAAACGGTATGGGTCCCAGAAGCCATTATATGATGACAGCTCCAAAATTTACTATTACTTACTAAGATTAGAGTACCCTTAAAAGATATAAGAAATGTTGTGGGTGCTGGAGATACTGAATTTAGACAAGTAATGAATCCATTCACCAACAGAATTCAGAGATGTTGAAATCTGTGAGGACTTGATACCCAAAACGATATTTGAAAGTTTCAGAAATTTTTATTGTACAATAAATAGTCTTATAAAACAAAGAACACATGTGTAAGCTACTTTTACTGTCTGAACATTACACTTTCAAAAGACACATGAATTGTCAGGGTCAATTTGCACTGATGTCTAACAGAACTGAAACAATTGGACTGAATAAGACCTGGAACATATCTGCCTGATGTCTGTGCAGTTTTCTATAACCTTTGACCATGTTTCCAATACTGGTTATTGTGCAGTGGCGTAACTAGAGTCTGATGGGCCCTGGTGCAATATTTAGACCTGGCGTTTCCTCGCCTTGCATGTTGGTCCCCTTCCTGGTCCTCATTCTGGTCCCAATCCTGGTATATTTGTCCCCATCCTGGTATATTTGTCCCCCTCCTGGTATATTTGTCCCCACCCTGGTATATATGGTCCTCATCCTGGGCCCATCCTGGTATATATGTTTCCAATCCTGGGCATATCCTAGTATATATGTCCCCATCCTGAGCCCATCCTGGTATATATGGTCCTCATCCTGGGCCCATCCTGGTATATATGTCTCTATTCTGGACCCAACCTACTATATGTCCCCATTCTGTTCCTATCCTGGTATATATGTTCCCAATCCTGGGCATATCATGGTATATATCTCCCCATCCTGAGTCCATCCTGGTTTATACAGTCCCTGTTCTGTCTCCAATGCATAAAAAAAACTACTCACCTCCCTCCGCTCCTACGTCGCCCAGCATCCTTGGTAGCCAGTGTTCAGTGGCCAGCAACTGACGATTTGAGTGCACTCCATGGCACATGATATCAGCTGCCCATTGGCAGCTTGAATTGCAGCCAGAGGTGTAGCTAGGGGTTCAGACCGGGGAGGGCAAAACATCTGAGTGGGCACCTAACTGGTAACCCTAATTCCAACTATGGTGGCACAGTCTAATCGTGGTTACAGGGGAACCTCAGCAGATGACCGACCGTGCTATTGCTGAAAGTAAATCTCTACACTAGGCCAACACTGTTATTACCGCCATACTGTGATCATGTAGTGGTAGATGCCAACTCTGCAGAACATGTCACAGAACAGTTATAGATAGAGACTTACAGCTGATGTTCTTTCTTATTAAGTTGTTCACTTTTCCGATCTTTTCCATCTGACCCAGACTGACATGACAGCTGCTTCCAGCCACAATTCATCTATAGAGATTACAACAAAGACAAATTTGACTTCTTTAATTTCCAGCACCGTCCCCATCTATTCCTAACGTGCACAACTGAGTTGTTGCTGTATAAAGTCCCTATTACTGCACCTGCTGTTTGGCAAAGCAACAGGGTTCCTCTTACTGCCCCACATAATAATGCCACCACTGCACCCCTTACAAAGGGTAATGCCTCCTTTGTGACCTCTAGATGGTAAACTAGATGGTCAAATTGTACACTAGAAAATATTAATGCTCTGTGCAAATTCCCTAAAAAACAGTGTCAACATTTTACCTCTATATGGTAATAATGCCCAGTGTACTTTTGACGGTCACAATACCCTGAGTGCCACTATAACAATAATGGTTCTTAAGTGTCCACTTAACATTTTACATTGTCTCTTAGTCCACCTCATGTACAGCTCACCTATACACAATATGATCCCCCTACACCTCTCCTATACACAGTAAGATGAGCCCACAGTTCCCCCTATACACAGTATAATGAGCTCACAGCTCCCCTATACAGAGTATAATGTCCTCTCACCTCCCTATTCACAGTATGATGGGCTCTCTACACACAGTATAATGTCACATCATCTCCCCTTTACACAGTATGATGGAACCACAGCTCCGCTATAGACAGTATGATGGGTCCACAGCTCCGCTATAGACAGTATGATGGGTCCACAGCTCCACTATACACAGTATCGTGGAACCACTGCTCCGCTATACACAGTGTGGTGGAACCACACCTCCGCTATAGACAGTATGATGGGTCTACAGCTCTCCTATACACAGTGTGGTGGAACCACTGCTCCAGTTTACATAGTATGATGTTAACAATGCTCCCCAAAAACACTGTATAATACCCCACACTTTATAATGATCCCAATAGCCCTCAAACTGTATAATGACCCCCGCATTAGCTCACACGCTGTATAATGGCCCACACACTTTGAGAAATCCCGACAGATGTCCCTATAATCAAAGAGTGGCCCACCCACAGTATGAGTGCCCCCCACACTGTACACAGTGGTACCCAAACTGTATCATGGACCCACATTAGCTCCTAAATTATATAATGGACCCACATTATTTCCAAACTATATAGTTGTCGCGGGCGGAGGGGCCGCGGTTGCTACGCTCGGGTCTGGGGCTGCTGCTGCTCGGTGGCTCGAGCGGTGGGCCGGACCCGGGGACTCGAGCAGCGCTCCTCGCCCACGAGTGAAAAGGGGGTGGTTTGTTTGGGGAGATAGTTCGTGACGACACCCACGGGTCGTGGTGATAATGGGCACCACCGCTGCTGATGACGGGGATCCCGGGAGCAATGGCAGAGAGCAGCTAGGATGTTGGTTCCCCCTCAGTGGTAGGGGTTGGTGGTCCCGGGGCCCGGTGGTGAATGGATTGGAGGGCTGCTGGGCGCAGTGCTGCGGTGCGGTGCCTGATGGCACTATTGTACTCACAAGTAAACCACACAGAGTCACTGGTAAACTAGAAACTGCCGGAGTCCACAGCCTTCGGTGCAGAGAGTGTTTGGGGTTCCACACGCAGTACAGCAGGATCCTGTTCTTGTTTTGCAGCCAGATGCTTCTTTCTCCTTCCTTAGTCAGGAACGGGGAGCCCACTCCCCCTGCAGTGATCCGGGTCGCCCTTTGATGCCGGCGGGCCACTACCCTGCCCCAGCCACCTCGGGCCCCTTCGTCACTCTTCCCTTCCTTATAGCAGCCAGGAGCTATCCTCCCCTGGTCTGCTCTCCTCACACTCCAAACTCATTCTGCTCCAGCCCCTCCCCTCCTGCTCTGTTTAGCTCTTACACTGGGGGGGGGTGTCTGTCCTGCTGCACTGGTGTGGGATCAGGTTACCAAGGAGGAGAATGGCCTGCACTTTGCTGGATTTATGCAGGCTCTGTGGCAGCCTGGTTTTGCCAGGGCATCACACACCCCCTTGGTAAAACACAGCCTGTCCTCGGGCTGTCCGGGCATCAACATTTATTGAACGGGAAAAAGAAAAATGAAACAGTACAAACATGCATCTTCCCACATTGGGAGGTATGTTTGCTCAAACTTTAAACTGTTCTGCCACCCCCACCTGCAGTGTAGACGGCCCCCTCCGGAACTTGAGGACATTCAGCAGGGGTGACAGTCCATAAAACAGTCACCTTTTTAACTTGCGGGTAGCCGTCCATGTTCCGCTACCGTCGCTGCTGCCGCCACTCCCAGTACGGGGCACGGGTCCCGTGCTCTGCCTCCTGCTCAGGAGCAAGCCCACTCGGATGCCCTCGGCGCCGGCTACAACCAGCCTCGCTAACTGCCAAGGGCCCCATTGCTCAGTGGCCTGCTCCTCCTCCCTGCAGGTGCACTCCGGCTGCTCCACAGCCGGGACGGGGTACCTGGGAGCGGCTGGCGCCGCATCTGGGGCAGACGTCCGGAAGGGTGTCGCCTCTGCTGTGGCCAGGGGGGGCGGACTGCCGGAGCCGGCGTCATCACCGTTGCGGCCGGGCGGACTGCCGGAGCCGACGTCATCACCGTTGCGGCCGGGCGGACTGCCGGAGCCGACGTCATCACCGTTGCGGCTGGGCGGACTGCCGGAGCCGGGGGAGATGTCATCGGGGTTGCGGCTACTGCTTCCAGGAACCGGATGTGCAGCAGAGTCTCGGCGTCCCTGCTATTTATACCTTCGGTTACATCAGGTACACCTGCACCCGCCCCCCTTGGTTCTTTCCAGCACTTACTTCTGTTGGGGGCGGGGCTTCACTTTCGCGCCTTCCCTGCTCGGGGAAGACGCTCGAGCGGGAAATCCTTGCGAAAAAGATGGCGGAACTTCAAACTTTTCAGCCAGACGCCGCCGGCGGGGACGGCAAGGCGCACTTCTACTGGTAGGTAGATCGGTTCTATCCTGTTCGCAGATGCCAAGTTGTCGCGGGCGGAGGGGCCGCGGTCGCTACGCTCGGGTCCGGGGCTGCTGCTGCTCGGTGGCTCGAGCGGTGGGCCAGACCCGGGGACTCGAGCAGCGCTCCTCGCCCATGAGTGAAAAGGGGGTGGTTTGTTTGGGGAGATAGTTCGTGACGCCACCCACGGGTCGTGGTGATAATGGGCACCACCGCTGCTGATGACGGGGATCCCGGGAGCAATGGCAGGGAGCAGCTAGGATGTTGGTTCCCCCTCCGTGGGTAGGGGTTGGTCGTCCCGGGGCCCGGTGGTGAATAGATTGGAGGGCTGCTGGGCGCAGTGCTGCGGTGCGGTGCCTGATGGCACTATTGTACTCACAAGTAAACTACACAGAGTCACTGGTAAACTAGAAACTGCGGGAGTCCACAGCCTTCGGTGCGGAGGGTGTTTGGGGTCCCACACGCAGTACAGCAGGATCCTGTTCTTGTTTTGCAGCCAGACGCTCCTTTCTCCTTCCTCAGTCGGGAACGGGGAGCCCACTCCCCCTGCAGTGATCCGGGTCGCCCCTTGATGCCAGCGGGCCACTACCCTGCCCCGGCCACCTCAGGCCCCTTCCTCACTCTTACCTTCCTTATAGCAGCCAGGAGCTATCCTCCCCTGGTCTGCTCTCCTCACACTCCAAACTCACTCTGCTCCAGCCCCTCCCCTCCTGCTCTATTTAGCTCTTACACTGGGGGGGGGAGTCTGTCCTGCTGCACTGGTGTGGGATCAGGTTACCAAGGAGGAGAATGGCCTGCACTTTGCTGGATTTATGCAGGCTCTGTGGCACCCTGGTTTTGCCAGGGCGTCACATAATCGCTCCACATTAGCCCCCAAACTGTATAATTGCCCCCACATTAGCCCCCAAACTGTATAATGGTCCCTACATTAGCACTCAAACTGTATAATGGACCCCACATTAGCCCACAAACTGTATATTGACCCCTAAACTGTATAATGGCCCCTATATTAGCCTCCAAACTCTATAATGGCCTAACATAAGTCCAAGTTTTAATTAAAATTAAAAACACCATATACTCACCTAATCCAGGATCCTGACAAAGTCCTTTGCCATGACAATGCACTGTCATAGCTGTCATAGCACTGACGCACGCACGGGACATAAGAGTCTCGATTCTGATCTACTGTGTGTGCACAGGTGTTTCAGCCACTGCATCTCCTGCCATTCTATAGACTACAGGCTTTAAGTGCCCTGCAGTCTTTAGAAAGGATAGTGGTACTGCAGGTATATTGTGACTCCCTGCTCTACTGCACAGCTTAACTATAAAGGCGAGCTGCACACACCGATATAGTTAAGGGTAGTATAGCTCTGGGTGGATCCCTCAGAGCGAGGGGGCCAGGGGAAACCTCACCATCTACCTCTCCGGTAGCTACGCTACTGATTGCAGTGCAGGGACCAGGCAGGCCTCTGGGCTGCAGTGCATTTCATCTTGATATCTGCCGTTGGACGCATATCCAGCTGAAGCATGCACTTTGGTCGGCGGACCTCCTGCACCCATAGGCCTGGTCTCAGTCGCAGAGGTTGTTATGCCCCTGATATTGTGCACTCCATATGTAACAGCAGCCATAATTATAGATATTATATAAGCCATACTGGAAAGATACAGTAACAGTACTAGTGTTCATTCTTCGAGACAGTACCAGTACTAGCTTTAATTCATATTTATAACACAATTACTAACATCTATTCATAGATACAGTACCAGTGCAAGCATTAATGCATAGATACAGTTACAGATCTAACATTAATTCATGAATACAGTACTAGTACTAGTGTTAATTTATAAACTCAGTATTAGTACTAGCAATCATTCATAAACTTACTACTAGTACTAGCGTCTTCTGCATGAAGTTACTGCTCTGCAGACTGTCCAGGTAACCTGGATATGGAGCATCAGAGCACGAAAGAGGCCTCATAAACTTTCATTGCAGAAGAGACTTCTGTCTCACTCGTATAGCAATTGCAGTGATCTCACGGAGAAACAGAGAACAGCAGCCTTGGATACTGGAGAGAACAGCTGTAGGAGAGTATGTTAATATACCCACACTACGTTGTGTATATATATATATATATATATATATACACATAAAATTAATAAAAAACTTAATGAGGGTTCTTCTTTAATTAATTAGGCGCATCTAACATCTAGACTTCTAGAGTGTGCCTGAACGAGAAATGTATCTCTAAGCTGGGATTGTAGCACATCACTGATGTAATTTATGCCACTATAAGTGGTGTAAATTTTTATGAATTTACTTTCTCACGCCCCAACCACACTCCAGCTTCGCACACTTTGGCAAAACTGCCAAAAATTTGTCTAAAAACTGGCAAAGTGGTAAAATTTTGATATGACTTTGAGTTGCTGAAAAAATGTTGCCCTTTTAAAATTCCTTGATGAATCGGGCAGTGTTTCAGAGTAATATCTAAATGACTGTACTAGCACAGCCAGACTGCGTCATTCTGTCTGTGCTTTGGGCAGCATGAATCAGCTCACAGGTTCCCTTTAATCATTACTCCAATGAATCTGCAACACATCGATAATTTGTTATAAGACAGTTACTTTTATGCAGTGACATGCTAGAAATTCTGTATGACATATTATTTACTCTATTTCTGAGTCTTATTAGACAAAATAGAGGAATCATAGATAAGTTCAAGATCATAAAGGGGCTTTTGGAACATAACCAGAAACAAGCCACACAACAACGCTGATCTGTGAAAGATTCCACAATGCAAGCAGCCTGCATTATTATATACAGTGGCTATTGTTAGTATTTATTTCTAGAGCAACCTTGATTCCATGGTGTGGCACATGAGATGGGGATACTTACAAAATACAGATGTTAATTACAGTAAAACAAAATAACAATAACAGTCTGTTACATGCTACAGAATAATGAGGACGTTAAAAAGTCAATAAACCTGTGTTAAAATGCCAGGTTTTTATCATGTAAAAAGATCATACCAAGAAGAATCATGTCAGCACTTTTTTGCACCTTTAATGTCACCTATAATCTGTACAAATCCATTGAGAAACAAAGTGAAATCATTTTGAGGGGGTAAATATAAACATCAAATTTAAAATAATTCTTTGCATGTTTGGCTTGTGGGGTAGGGTGGGAAGACAGAAGCGTTTTCTTAAAAAAACAAAAAAAAAACCCAAGAAAGGATACTTTTTCCAAAATCTACAAGTCTGAAAAAAGAACATTTGAAAATGTATTATGGTCTGATGAGATCAAGGTTGAACTTTTTGGCAATAATTTCAAAAGGTATTTTTGGCGTAAATCCAATACTGTGCGTCACAAAAATAACACCATACCTATAGTGAAGCATGGTGAAGGCAGTATTATGCTTAGGGGCTGTTTATTGGCTGCTGGAACTGGGGTTTTAACCAGGATGAAGGAAATTAGGAATAATTCCAAATATCAATCAATTTTGCAATAAAACCTACCTGCCACCTCTAAAAAACTGAGGAAGATGAGGAAATTCACCTTTCAGCTCGACAACAACACTATGCAAATCAACAAATTAATTGCTTCACCAGTCAAAGATTAAAGTTTTGGAATGTCCCAAACAGAACCCAGACTTGAATATGATTGTAAATCTTAGACTTGACTTGAAAAGGGTAGAACACAGGAATCGCCTTCATAATCTTAGAAATTTGGAGTGTTACTGCATAAAAGATTGGGTAAAGTTTGCCAATTTTAGATGGGCAATGCTGCTAGACTCCTAACCAAAAATACTGAATGCTGTCATAAATTCAAAGCTTTCTTCAAAAATTAATTAGTATATTTATGCAACCACACTATTTAGTTCTTTACTCTTCTTTTCCCACCCAAAAATAAACTGCTCAAAAAAATAAAGGGAACACTAAAATATCATATCCTAGATCTCAATGAACGAAATTTTTCAGTTGCAGATCTTTATTTATTAAATAGTGGAATGCATTGAGAATAATAAAACATAAAAGTGATCAATGTAAATCAAAATAAATATCCCATGGAGGTCTGGATTTGGAATGATACTTAAAATCAAAGTGGAAACTCAAATTATAAGCTGATCAAACTTCAGTGGAAATGCCTCAAGACAAGGAAATGAGTTTCAGTAGTGTGTGTGGCCTCTACATCTCCACATCTGTATGACCTCCCTACAACACCTGGGCATGCTCCTGATGAGGCGACAGATGTTCTTCTGAGGGATATTCTCCCAGACCTAGATTAAAGCATCAGTCAACTCCTGGACAGTCTGTGCACAACTTGGCATTGGTGGATAGAAGGAGACATGATGTCCCAGATGGGCTTGATTGGATTCAGGTTTGGGAAATGGGCAGGTCAGTCCATAGCATCAATACCTTTATCATGCAAGAACTGCTGAGACACGTGAGCCACATGAGGCCTAGCATTTTCATGCATCAGAAGGAACCCAGGGCCCACTGCACCTGCATCTGGTCTCACAATGGGTCTGAACATCTCATCCGGGTACCTAATGGCAGTCAGGGTACCAACCAATGGCTAGTGCTGTCCTCCAAAGAAATGCCTCCCCACACCATTGCTAAACCACTGTCAAACCAGTCATATTGGAGGATGTTGCAGGCAGCAGAACATTCTCCATGGTATCTCCAGGATCTGTCACACCTGTCACATGTGGTCAGTGTGAACCTGCTCTCATCCATAAAGAGCACAGGGTGTGAATGTCAAATATGCCAATCTTTGTGTTCTCTGACAAATCACCCTGCATAATGTTGGGCTGTATGCACAACACCCACATGTGGACATCGGGCCCTCACACTACCCTCATGGAGTCCGTTTCTGACAGGCTGAGCAGACGCATGGGTGTTAATGGCCTGCTGTAGGTCAATTTGAAGGCTTTGGCACTGTTCCTCCTATATCCCCTTACACAAAGAAGGAGGTAGCAGTCCTGCTACTGGGTTGTTGCCCTTCTACTGCCCCCTCCACGTCTCCTGGTGTACTCACCTGTCTCCTGGTATTTGCTCCATGTTCTGGACACTGTGCTGACAGACACAACTATCCTTCTTGCCACAGCATGCATTCATGTGCCATCCTGAATGAGCTGCACTACCTGAGCAACCTCTTTGGGTTGTAGACACCGCCTCATGCTACCTCTGGGGGTTAGAGCAATGACAAAAATGCAAAAGTGACCAAAACAGCCAAAAAAGATGACAATAGAGAAATGGTATTTGATCACCACCTATAGAACCACTCCCTTATAGGGGTTGTCTGGCTAATTGGGTATCATTTTTACCTGTTGTCTTCCCTTTGCACAGCAGTAGAAGAAATTGATTCACAATTACTGTTGCTTAACTGGACAGGTTGTCTTCACAGAAGTGTGATTGACTTGGAGTTACATTGTGTTGTTTAAGTGTTCCCTTTATTTTTTTGAGCAGTATATTTCAATTTATATATCATTAAATTGTACAGATTATAGGTGACATTAAGGGTGGAAAAAGTTCTGAAATTATTCTTCTTGTATCATTCTTTAACATGACAAAAAAACTGGCATTTTAGCAAGGGTGTGTAGGCTTTTTCTTTTCACTGTAGATTTTCTAGATCTGATAAAACTGCTATATGTTCTTTGAAAATCCATGTGAAAATGGCATTATGATCTTGATATTAAAAGAAGCATTTTCTGAGTCCATCTGTAGATTCAGGAATCTTATGAGTCCAAGTGTATTAAGCCTCCACACAGTCTACCAGAAAGCTGCAGCTTGTACTGAGCAGTGAAAGATCTTGGCAGGGAGGAGGGATTCTGAGGAGTTGTCAATGCAGCTGTTAGTTCAATCTTTGAAAGAAAATTATACAGCTGTTTTTACATGAATTTTCAAAGAAAGTAAATCAGCATTAGCTGGTCTAAGAGATCTACGTGTGTATTTTATACTGTGAAATTTTGGCAAATCCTCTCTAAGGTACACATGGTATATACCATTCATATAATCAAAATATGAGCTTAGAATTTTGGAAAGGTTGATTTATTAAATTGATAGCAACTGGATACATTTCCTTTGTGTCAAAAATTACTCCAGACTTCAGTTTGATTTTAAAAAACAAACAGTTTTTTGCCACTCTGCCCAGATCTGCAGTGCTGCTCCAAGTGTCTGTTATTGCCTTCAGCGCTGGCTCAATCTCAACAGTACTGCAAATAATCAGTGAGCTCTGCAGTTTTGAGAGGTTCTTGCCAGCAAAGTGGCCATAGAGAAGGAGGAGATAGTAACCAATAAATATCAAAGCCTTAGAGAAGGTGAAGATAATAAGTAATAAATATCAAAGCCATAGAGAAGCTGCCGTTAGTAATAGGGATGAGCAAACCCAAGTTGTAAAGTTGATTGTCCGTACTGAACACCTTGTCATTGATGCTGAACAACAAACGTACACTTTTGAATGTACATCCGGTTCCTGTTCGGGTTTGCCACTCGAATAAAGCTTGTTGGATAGTTGCAGAGCAGCCAATCAGGAAGCTTTTTGGCTGTGGGCATGGCTGTGATTAGCCAGGGAAATCACTGTAAAACAAAAGGAAAAAAAATGATGTGAGCTACAAATGAAAGTTAAATGGTAGTAAGAGCAGGATACTTATATGTATATACCATATTTCCCGGTGTTTTCTGGAGGATCACACTGCAGTTAGACTCTCTTTTGGGCCCACTAATTAAAGTTCATCAATATTCACTGCTTTCTCCGCCCACCCTCTGTGAGAGTGTCTCTGATTGGTTGCAAACTGTTATACATACCTCCCACCCTGTGTCCGCATCTGTGATTGGTTGAAGTCAGTTTGCTGTATAGTAGTGTAAAAAGAAATAAAGAAATAATTTAAAAAATATATGTTGGCTCCTGCCATATTTTGATAGCCAATGTGGGTGAAACAACAGCTGCAGGCTGTAGCCCCCACCTGTGAGCTTTCCCGTAGCTGGATATCAAAATAGAGAAGAAAAAAAAAAGACATAGGGTCTCCCCCATTTTCGATATCCAGATACGGTAAAGCAGACAGTTGGGAGCTGGTATTATTAGGCTGGGGAGGCACCTTGGATATTGTCCTCCCCCCAGCCTAAAAATATCAGCCCGCAGCTATCCAGAATTGGCACATCACATTAGATGTGCCAATCCTGGTGCTTTACCTGGCCCATCCCAATTGCCCTGGTGCGGGATAATTAAGTGGTTAATGACAGCTGTGATTTGTCAACAAATTTCCATTTGCAGTGTCCTAGCACTTACTACAGCCATTTTACAGCCTCGAACGTCTCGTCCCCATTGACTTGTATGGCGTTCAATGTTTGGGGTTAAGTTTGGCATCAAGTTCACTTGCCGGTCCCGATTTTTTTTTTTTTTTAATTTTTATTTTTTTTCCCCGTGCTGGTTTGGCGAACCTGATTATCCACAGTTTTGCTCATCACTAGTTAGTAATCAATAAATATCAAAACTAGAATCCCAGAGTGCCTATCGGCTATATCTTCCTTCTTTTCCTCTCGCTTCCTAAAGCTTAATGTGGCCAAAACTGAACTGATCATCATTCCTCCGTCTCACCTACACTCCCTACCTGATCTACCTATTACAATAAATAACATCACGCTCTCCCCAGCACCCAAAATTCGGTGCCTCGGAGTGACCTTTGACTCTGCTTTGTCCTTCAAACCACACATCCAATTCCTCACCACCTCCTGCCGTCTTCAACTCAAAAATATTTCCAGAATATGTCCTTTCCTCAATTCTCAATCTACAAAAATGCTAGTGCATGCTCTCATAATCTCTCGCCTTGACTTCTGCAACATCCTCCTTTGTGGTCTCCCTGCTTACACGCTTGCCCCTCTCCAGTCCATCCTTAATTCTGCTGCCCGAATGATCCACCTCTCTCCTCAATACCACCCCGCTTCTCCTCTCTGCAAATCCCTCCATTGGCTCCCAATTTTCCATCGTATCCAATTCAAACTACTAACACTGACCTACAAAGCCATCCATAATCTGTCTCCTCCATATCTCTCTGAAGTAATCTCTCGCTACACTCCAAAACGTAATCTTTGGTCCTCCCAAGATCTCCTTCTCTCCTCCTCTCTCATTCGCTCCTCACGCAACCGACTCCAAGACTTCTCCCGAGCATCCCCAGTCTCCTGGAACTCGTTGCCTCAACACTTGATACTATCTACTACACTTGCAAACTTCAAACGGAACCTGAAAACTCATCTGTTCAGAAATGCCTATAACCTTCAATGACCCCCCTGCCCCACCACCGTGTGGAGCTGTCGCCCCACCACCGTGCAGGGCTGCCGCCCCACCACCGTGCGAAGCTGCCGCCCCACCTACACCCCACCTACTGTCTCCTCCCCAAAATCCTTTAGAATGTAAGCCCGTAAGTGCAGGGCCCTCTTCCCTCTGTACTAGTCTGTCTATTGAAACTTATATATGTGTTCTGTATGTAACCCCCTTCTCATGTACAGCACCATGGAATCAATGGTGCTCTATAAATAAATAATAATAATAATAATAATAAATAGAGAAGATGGAGTTAGTAACCAATAAATATGAAAGTCATAGAGAACGTGGAGATAGTAACCAATGAATATCAAAGCCAATGAGAAAGTGGAGATAGTAACCAATGAATATCAAAGCCATATAGAAGCTGTAGTTAGTAACTAAAGGCCATCAAGGCAATGAGAAAGCTGCAGGAAATAGCCATGAAGGCCAGAAACAAGCTGCAGAAGCAATTGAGAACCATGATTAATATGTTATACAGTTAGGTCCAGAAATATTTGGACAGTGACACAATTTTCGCGAGTTGGGCTCTGCATGCCACCACATTGGATTTGAAATGAAACCTCTACAACAGAATTCAAGTGCAGATCGTAACGTTTAATTTGAAGGTTTGAACAAAAATATCTGATAGAAATTGTAGGAATTGTACACATTTCTTTACAAACACTCCACATTTTAGGAGGTCAAAAGTAATTGGACAAAAAAACCAAACCCAAATAAAATATTTTTATTTTCAATATTTTGTTGCGAATCCTTTGGAGGCAATCATTGCCTTAAGTCTGGAACCCATGGACATCACCAAACGCTGGGTTTCCTCCTTCTTAATGCTTTGCCAGGCCTTTACAGCCGCAGCCTTCAGGTCTTGCTTGTGTGTGGGTCTTTCCGTCTTAAGTCTGGATTTGAGCAAGTGAAATGCATGCTCAATTGGGTTAAGATCTGGTGATTGACTTGGCCATTGCAGAATGTTCCACTTTTTTGCACTCATGAACTCCTGGGTAGCTTTGGCTGTATACTTGGGGTCATTGTCCATCTGTACTATGAAGCGCCGTCCGATCAACTTTGCGGCATTTGGCTGAATCTGGGCTGAAAGTATATCCCGGTACACTTCAGAATTCATCCGGCTACTCTTGTCTGCTGTTATGTCATCAATAAACACAAGTGACCCAGTGCCATTGAAAGCCATGCATGCCCATGCCATCACGTTGCCTCCACCATGTTTTACAGAGGATATGGTGTGCCTTGGATCATGTGCCGTTCCCTTTCTTCTCCAAACTTTTTTCTTCCCATCATTCTGGTACAGGTTGATCTTTGTCTCATCTGTCCATAGAATACTTTTCCAGAACTGAGCTGGCTTCATGAGGTGTTTTTCAGCAAATTTAACTCTGGCCTGTCTATTTTTGGAATTGATGAATGGTTTGCATCTAGATGTGAACCCTTTGTATTTACTTTCATGGAGTCTTCTCTTTACTGTTGACAGAGACAGATACACCTACTTCACTGAGAGTGTTCTGGACTTCAGTTGATGTTGTGAACGGGTTCTTCTTCACCAAAGAAAGTATGCGGTGATCATCCACCACTGTTGTCATCCGTGGACGCCCAGGCCTTTTTGAGTTCCCAAGCTCACCAGTCAATTCCTTTTTTCTCAGAATGTACCCGACTGTTGATTTTGCTACTCCAAGCATGTCTGCTATCTCTCTGATGGATTTTTTCTTTTTTTTCAGCCTCAGGATGTTCTGCTTCACCTCAATTGAGAGTTCCTTAGACCGCATGTTGTCTGGTCACAGCAACAGCTTCCAAATGCAAAACCACACACCTGTAATCAACCCCAGACCTTTTAACTACTTCATTGATTACAGGTTAACGAGGGAGACGCCTTCAGAGTTAATTGCAGCCCTTAGAGTCCCTTGTCCAATTACTTTTGGTCCCTTGAAAAAGAGGAGGCTATGCATTACAGAGCTATGATTCCTAAACCCTTTCTCTGATTTGGATGTGAAAACTCTCATATTGCAGCTGGGAGTGTGCACTTTCAGACCATATTATATATATAATTGTATTTCTGAACATGTTTTTGTAAACAGCTAAAATAACAAAACTTGTGTCACTGTCCAAATATTTCTGGACCTAACTGTAACTTTCTTTGGGTTGAATCATAAGTGACCCAAACTCCAATTTTTGTCTTGGTTCACCAGCATAAATGAAAGCAAACTAACCCTAAAAAAAGCTGTTCTCAAGGGCAAAAGGATAATATTTCATAAAAGTCTAATATTTTCCACTAAATTATAGCAGAATAACACTGTTCTCAGTAATTGTTCAACAGTACATTTGTCAGACTACCATTAATTGTCTTTTACTTCTATTGTATAATTCTTTTATTTCTTTAAACAAAAAAAACTAATAGAAGTAACAGACAATTAAGAATTCCGGCAGATAAGTTAAACAAAATCTTTGACTAAAAAGGAGTAATAATTAGCACAAAACTAAACCATTATACACAATTACTTTTCACACAGTTTAATCCAAGAAAAAAAAATGTTTCTATTAATGAAGTTCTTTGTCTTTAAAATGTTAATATATTTTGAAGATTTGTCTGCAAAACACAAAAATTGTTGGATGTGCTGAAATCAGTAATGTTAAATTTTTATAAGTCTATTTTGTTTAATTCTTTAGAATTAGTTACTTCTTCTCAAAATGCCCTACTCCCTTCCATCCACCTCCTACATGTTGTTAAAAAGGTTGCCCTAAGTGGGTAAGTTACCACATATCCACAGGCAAAATATCGATCATCAACATGCTTCTTGAAATACAGATCAATCAAATTGTTGGTATCTCTAATATTTAGGGGCACTTTCCCGTCGCAGCTGCGATATCATGGTGATAGCTGCCGTAGCGAACATTATCAATAAGGCAGCTTCACATGCACTCACCTGCCCTGCGACGTCGCTCTGGCCGGCGAACCGCCTCCTTATTAAGGGGGCGGGTCATGCGGCGTAATAGCGATGTCACACGGCAGGCGGCCAATAGAAGCAGAGGGGCGGAGCTGAGTGGGACGTAAACATCCCGCCCACCTCCGTCCTTCCGCATAGCCGGCATGAGCCGCAGGACGCAGGTATGGTGATGTTCCTCGCTCCTGCGGCTTCACACACAGCGATGTGTGCTGCCGCAGGAACGAGGAACAACATCGTAACATCGGTCCTTCCAAAATTATGGAAATGACCGACACTACACCGATCATACGATTTGGATGTTTTTGCGCTCCTTAATCGTATCAAAAAGGATTTAGACACTACAATATCGACTGTGACGCCGGATGTGCGTCACTTTCGATTTGACCCCACCGACATCGCAGCTGCGATGTCGTAGTGTGCAAAGTGCCCCTTAGAGTGTCTGATCTGGGGTCCGTCATTTTGTCATTTCTAGGGGGACTAAACTGTCTGTCATTTTTAAGGGTGTTGATTTTGTGATTGGCAAGCCACCTCACAGTGTATGTTCCAACAGGCTCTCAATAACTTACAACGGAGAACATCAGATTTTTAGCATAGTGTCTATAGATTTGGTGGGAAGAATATAAAGGAAACCCCAAGCGAGGCTCTAAATAGAGCCTCTGAAATCAGTGTGAACACAGCCCTACTTCTAAATAACATTTTTTATTAACAGATCGCTTCCTTGGGGGTTAGAGATTGGAAAGGGCACTTGACTTAACAAAAAAAAAAAAAAAGTTGAGAAGTCTATCCATAGAGAATTAATACTAAGCGATAACTTGCCCATTTGGGACAATCCCTCTAATATGCATTCAAAACAAAGGAATAAGAAGGCGCTCCTGTGTAAAACCGATTGATGGAGTACAGAGTACAGCAGTGATTGCACTCACCTCCTACTGTTGTGCTGGCAGGCACAACTCTGTAACAACGCATTCATGAGGTCAGATCACCTCCGATCCCCTAGAAGGTAGATCCAGGGATAGGTCCAAGCGACCGCAACCATCTGCTCTGCTGAAGTATTAATAAACATCCGTCGGCTACATGGTCTCCAGATTGCGCTGCTGCACCAACTGCCTGAGCCGAGAGCTGTTTAGACAATCAAAGATTACAAGCAAAAGGGCAGTAGTCTGGGCGCTGCATAGATCCAAACCACACCTTTAATCACACAACATGTTTCCGGGACAGTAAGTTCCCTTCATCAGGTGTTCCGGAAACGCGTAGTTTGGATCTATGCAGCGCCCGGACTACTGCCCTTTTTGCTTATAATCTTTGATTGTCTAACATGCATTCAGTATGAAGCAAGAAGTGGATCTACAGAACTTTCCATATAAGTTTTCCATGGTAATTTTATATGCATTTTACCAGTTAATATTCTGGTGGCAAAGTTGTGTATGCCTAAGGAAACATTTTGTTTTGCTAGCATACTTACCAATTAGCGTACCATGGTTACACCACCTATTTCTATATTAAATGTGCATGAATACCAAAGATGCATCATCTTTCTGGAGATTTCTGCTTCTTCTTTTATGGATGAATGTAGCTTATCTTATTATACATAAGGAAAGAATGCGGATAAGGATAGAGAGGAATTAGAGTGCATGTTTTGTATTAAAATACAGGGATCATGTGAATATTGTGCTTTTGAACTATATATGAACACACACCGAGCTCTGGCATTATATGAGAGGTTCTTCGTAAAATAGGAATAGTGACTCGAGGGAAACTAACTGGAGTCCCCTAAAAATTAAATGGTTACACCTAGCACATTCCCCAAAACCCTTTTGCGGCATCCCAACCAAAATCCAAAAAAGGAAAAAGCCAGTATAGAATAGGAGAAAAAAATAAATCCGAGTAAGAGTGGAGAAACTTGCAGGTATGTACTATAGAAAGATCACTGATTATTTACAGCATCTGGATTCTATTTTTGCGAGTTTTAGAAAATAAGAAAAAAAGTGTATCAGAACTTATTCTTCCATTTCTAAAAAGTAACATATAACAGAACCCAGACAGAGCTTATAATAATGAATCGCCTTCTGCTTCCGTTAGCATCAGTTATCAATGGATCTATTATTAACACCAATTCCATTATTCTGTTCAAAACGAAACGTCAGGATGCAGGTGTGAATGCACTCTTAGGCACCATTTGTCTGCTCCCTTTGCAATGTAATGTCAGTAGAGGGGTCCCCTTGATTTATATGGCATCCGTGTAGTATCTGTTTGTCGTTTTTTAGAAAAGAAATAAAACTTTGAAATACAGGACAAATTGGAAACCAGAGGGACCCCAAAAAAATCAATAAGGACCGTCTGCTTCCTTTTGAAACAGGAACCTAAACAGAATAATTAATTTAGTGGTAAAGACTGGAGATAAACGCTGCAGTAATACTAATGCTGAGAATTATTTTTTGTCTTCTTGTCACACTAGGTACAAGGAAGTACCAAGCTAGTGGCAAAAGGTAGGGGGAGATGGTGACCCCCTGACCAAACTTACTGCTGGTCCCTGGGGTCCCTCACCACCCTAGATAGGTTCCGCACCTATGTGCCGAGCCGGATACCTGATCCTAGATATCCCTAGTGCTGGGCAAATAGGGAATGGATGGGATGAGCTCTTCGTTAACCCCACTAAACGCTAAAGGAAGACACAAGGAGAACACACGGGGGAAAAAGCAGGAACTACTTATCATTATATGACTCAGGCAGGAGTTCAGCAAAGCTTCAACAACAATACTACACATGAGAGCAAGCCACCTGCTTGTAAACAGAGCTAGAATGAACTGAATAATATCACCAGCACCAGTCCAGGGAAGACGGGAGTATTTAAGCACTAAGAGAATACTAATCAGCAGCTTGGTGGAAGATGAGCTCCTGCTGGGTCCAAATGGGAGGTAGATGAAAATCCAGCAGGAAAGCTACCTATTATAATGAATATTGACAGCAGGAACAATAGAAAGTTAGGGAGCAGCCAAACGCTGTGACCTACTATTGCCAGAAACCCGTGACACACCCGTGACACTTCCAGCTAATGTTTGAACTAATTTTTAACAATCTGACATGGGAGTATATGTTAATGAACTAGACTTGATTTTCATCAGTTTTTAGGGTTACATTTTCATCATTGCTTGGTCAGTAAGCCAGTGATACCATTTTTTATTTCGTGATATGAAACAAAAAAAACAATTATTGCAGAACTTCTTCTATTATAATCTTAAAAATGGACAGCGATAGATGTCATCTGTGTGCTGTCCATGATTTCTCACAGACTTATAGGCTTCTATAAGTGATTTTGATCACGTCTTGGATCATAAATGGACATGCTTCTGTAATGCAGAACACTCAGATGGCAAAAAAGCATGGACATGTGAACAACCACGTAGACTCTAATGGTTTCTATCCATGAAAACCATGGAACACATATGAAAAATTGATATCTAAATGAGACCTAATGCTCCAAAACTATAGAATCTGACAATGCCACATCGTAATTGTGAATGAAATGTATTTAGCTTTTTTTGGCTGCTCTACATACAATAAAGTGTGTGGAGGTGTGCAAACCTGACCTCCACTCTTTGCAAGACCCTATGCTAAGGACTCTAATTCATTCTGACCATGATTCAGGCTGCCCATGATTCAGGCTGCCTATCATTCAGGCTTCTCATGATTCAGGCTGCCCATGATTCAGGCTCCCCATGGTTCAGACTAGCCATAATTCACCCTGCCCAAGATTCAGACTGGCCATAATTCAGACTGACCATGATTCAGTCTGGCCATGATTCAGGCTTCCCATGATTCAGGCTGCCCATGATTCAGGCTGTCCATGATTTAGGCTGTCGATGATTCAGGCTGTCCATGATTCAGGCTGCCCATGGTTCAGGCTGCCCATGATTCAGGCTAGCCATGATTTAGTCTGGCCATGATTAAGGCTGGCCATGATTAAGGCTGGCCATGATTCACCCTGGCCATGATTGAGGCTGCCCATGGTTCAGGCTGCCCATGATTCAGGCTGGCCATGATTTAGTCTGGCCATGATTAAGGCTGGCCATGATTTAGGCTGGCCATGATTCAGGCTGTCCATGATTCAGGCTGGCCATGATTCAGGCTGCCCATGATTCAGACTGGCCATGATTCAGACTGGCCATGATTCAGGCTGCCCATGATTCAGCCTGCCCATGATTCAGCCTGGCTATGATTCAGGCTGCCCATGATTCAGGCTGCCCATGATTCAGGCTGTCCATGATTCAGGCTGGCCATTATTCAGGCTGCCCATGATTCAGGCTGCCCATGATTCAGACTGGCCATGATTCAGCCTGCCCATGATTCAGACTGGCCATAATTCAGGCTGCCCATGATTCAGGCTGCCCATGATTCAGGCTGCCCATGATTTAGCGTGGCCATGATTTAGCCTGACCATGATTCAGGCTGCCCATGATTCAGCCTGGCCATGATTCAGTCTGCCCATGATTCAGGCTGGCCATGATTCAGGCTGCCCATGATTCAGGCTGGCCATGATTCAGCCTGGCCATGATTCAGGCTGCCCATGATTCAGCCTGGCCATGATTCAGCCTTGCCATGATTCAGGCTGGCCATGATTCAGGCTGGCCATGATTCAGGCTGGCCATGATTCAGACTGGCCATGATACACACTGGCCATGATTCAGGCTGCCCATGATTCAGACTGGCCATTATTCAGGCTGCCCATGATTCAGGCTGCCCATAATTCAGGCTGCCCATGATTCACACTGGCCATGATTCAGGCTGCCCATGATTCAGGCTGCCCATGATTCAGGCTGCCCATGATTCAGACTGGCCATGATTCAGCCTGGCTATGATTCAGGCTGCCCATGATTCAGGCTGTCCATGATTCAGGTTGCCCATGATTCAGGCTGGCCATTATTCAGGCTGGCCATGAATCAGACTGGCCATAATTCAGCCTGCCCATAGTTCAGGCTACCCATGATTCAGGCTGCCCATGATTCAGACTGGCCATGAATCAGGCTGCCCATGATTCAGCCTGGCCTTGATTCAGCCTTGCCATGATTCAGGCTGGCCATGATTCAGGCTGGCCATGATTCAGACTGGCCATGATTCACACTGGCCATGATTCAGGCTGCCCATGATTCAGACTGGCCATGATTCAGGCTGCCCATGATTCAGGCTGCCCATGATTCAGGCTGGCCATGATTCACACTGGCCATGATTCAGGCTGCCCATGATTCAGGCTGCCCATGATTCAGACTGGCCATGATTCAGACTGGCTATGATTCAGCCTGGCTATGATTCAGGCTGCCCATGATTCAGGCTGTCCATGATTCAAGTTGCCCATGATTCAGGCTGGCCATTATTCAGGCTGGCCATGAATCAGACTGGCCATAATTCAGCCTGCCCATAATTCAGGCTACCCATGATTCAGGCTGCCCATGATTCAGGCTGCCCATGATTCAGGCTGCCCATGATTCAGCCTGGCCATGATTCAGCCTGGCCATGATTCAGCCTGGCCATGATTCAGACTGCCCATGATTCAGGCTGCCCATGATTCAGGCTGGCCATGATTCTGGCTGACCATGATTCAGACTGCCCATGATTCAGGCTGCCCATGATTCAGACTGGCCATGATTCAGGCTGCCCATGATTCAGGCTGCCCATGATTCAGACTGGCCATGATTCAGGCTGCCCATGAATCAGGCTGCCCATGATTCAGGCTGCCCATGATTCAGACTGGCCATGAATCAGGCTGCCCATGATTCAGGCTGCCCATGATTCAGGCTGCCCATGATTCAGACTGGCCATGATTCAGGCTGCCCATGATTCAGGCTGCCCATGATTCACACTGGCCATGATTCAGGCTGCCCATGATTCAGGCTGCCCATGATTCAGGCTGCCCATGATTCAGGCTGCCCATGATTCAGACTGGCCATGATTCAGGCTGCCATGATTCAGGCTGCCCATGATTCAGGCTATCCATGATTAAGGCTGCCCATGATTCAGGCTGGCCATGATTCAGACTGGCCATGATTCAGGCTGCCCATTATTCAGGCTGCCCATGATTCAGGCTGGCCATCATTCAGGCTGGCCATGAATCAGGCTGCCCATGATTCAGGCTGCCCATGATTCAGACTGGCCATGAATCAGGCTGCCCATGATTCAGGCTGCCCATGATTCAGGCTGGCCATGATTCAGACTGGCCATGATACACACTGACCATGATTCAGGCTGCCCATGATTCAGACTGGCCATTATTCAGGCTGCCCATGATTCAGGCTGCCCATAATTCAGGCTGCCCATGATTCACACTGGCCATGATTCAGGCTGCCCATGATTCAGGCTGCCCATGATTCAGGCTGCCCATGATTCAGGCTGCCCATGATTCAGACTGGCCATGATTCAGGCTGCCATGATTCAGGCTGCCCATGATTCAGGCTATCCATGATTAAGGCTGCCCATGATTCAGGCTGGCCATGATTCAGACTGGCCATGATTCAGGCTGCCCATTATTCAGGCTGCCCATGATTCAGGCTGGCCATCATTCAGGCTGGCCATTATTCAGGCTGGCTATGAATCAGCCTGGCCATAATTCAGCCTGCCCATGATTCAGGCTGCCCATGATTCAGACTGGCCATGAATCAGGCTGCCCATAATTCAGGCTGCCCATGATTCAGACTGGCCATAATTCAGGCTGCCCATGATTCAGGCTGCCCATGATTCAGGCTGCCCATGATTCAGACTGGCCATGATTCAGACTGGCCATAATGCAGGCTGCCCATGATGCAGGCTGCCCATGATTCAGGCTGCCCATGATTCAGGCTGCCCATGATTCAGGCTGCCCATGATTCAGGCTGCATGAATCTCCAGTCAGATTATCTTTAAACTCCTGTATTCATCTGATCATTATAAAAGGTGCACGCATCAATATGTTGCTTATAAAACATTTTATGTACTAGTCAGATAACATTCACTAGCTTTTGACTGAAAAGTAAATTTATCAAAATACATATTTAGTGGAGCAAAAATGTAAATGTAAGTGCTGAATTTCGGAGCAAGGCTTCCATTTGTTTTTTTTCCTTTATGTATTAGATGCAAAGTAAACACGTTCTTCACCCTGTGCACTGTTTGAAAATTCAGCTTGTCTGAGTATTCTTTTTTCTACCAAATCATAGCATGAATCCGTCTTTCCATCTCGTCGTTCCCATTTCCCTGTGTCTTATCAAGCACTTTTCATGCACATTTAACAGCATTAGAATATGCCGAACAGAGATATTTTACAGTCAGCCTCGTGTATTTTCTCATGATGCACATTGCATCCTGACTCAACATAGGCCATTAACACTCGTGAGCATGACATGGAGGCCAAAAATGGGGATGTAGTTTACTTTCAGTACAGAAATGAAAGGAATGCCAAAAACATGAAATCAGGGCGGCATGGTGGCTCAGTGGTTAGCACTGCAGCCTTGCAGCGCTGGGGTCCTGGGTTCAAATCCCACCAAGGACACCATCTGCAAGGAGTTTGTATGTTCTCCCCGTGTTTGCGTGGGTTTCCTCCGGGTTCTCCGGTTTCCTCCCACACTCCAAAGACATACTGATAGGGACTTTAGATTGTGAGCCCCAATTGGGACAGTGTTGCCAATGTATGTAAAGCGCTGTGGAATTAATAGCGCTATATAAGTGAATAAAATTATTATTATTATTATTATTTAAAGGCATTGCCTTACTTCAGATTGCAGGTTCCTCTCCTGTTGCATAGTATGATCATTACCGTCTTACCTGAAATTTCCTTTACATGTGTGTTTAATGTGTGTGTGTATATATATATATATATATATATATATACACTTGTATATATCAGTTATGGTGTTTGTTTGTCTTTTGCTGACATACACGTTATAGACACCGATTTTCTGCATTACACGTGCCCCAGATTTAAGAAGTCCTATCTGCTTACCAGGCAGTTAGGTTTTTCTAAAAGTTTTTCTCTATGCCATTCCTCAATAATTCACCTGACAAGTGTATGGATATCTTACAAGTTATGTATACCGCCCCGGTGTTGGTCGAGCCGCTCGTTGGATCCAGGATCGTAGTGGCTCGAGGGGCCCAGACTCTGCTTGGCGGACACTTGGATCTGTGAAAAGGGTGGTATATACAGGGGATAAGTTTGTAACGCCACCTGTGGATTGCGGTAATAGGAGTACCGCCGCTGCTGTAGGGAGTACCGGGGCAGATGGAGTGAAGCAGCCTGATGTTAGTCCCTCCACAGGTAGGGATGGCCCCGGGCTCAGGGACGTTGTTGTTGGTGGTGATTAGTTGGGAGCGCAGGGTGCAGGGGGAGCGAGGTACTTACTGTGGGTAGTTGTGGTTTAGGATGAGGATTACAAAGCAGACACTCACACTGAAGATAAACCAAGTTCTCTGTATGTCACAGTTGCTACAGGGCAGCCCCGTCCAGGTGTCCGCTCCCACCAGTGTCACTTGATGGTCCCAGAGTCCACCTCCATGCACAATTTTAGTGTCTGTCTGTGACCCCTCGGCTTGAAGCGGTTAGGGCCCCGCTACCCTTGTAAAGTGTAGCTGTGCTCTTGGGAGCTGGCACTTGGGACTTCAGTGGGCTGTTTTTGGCTGGAAAACCCTGCCCCCCCTCACCCCGCGTTGTGCTGATGCCCCCAATCTCTGAGCTCTGTAAAAAGGTCCCTGAAGGTTTCCTCTCTCTGCAGGTTAATTGCCAAGATGTTGAATCGGCTCCTGACCTAGGGTCCTGTACCCCATCGTGCTCGGTACCGGTCAGTTTCTTTTGGGTTATCCGGTGGCGACAGTCCTCCTAGACTATGTCCGTCGCACCCTTTCCAATGTCACTGCCACCGGTCCCCGACTCCTCTGGTCCCGGACCACTGTCTGCGACCCAACCACGGTCTAGCTCCCTGGAAGCTCACTCTCCCCAGCCCCTCTCTCCTCGAGGGCTCTTACTCGACTCCTTCCTCAACTCTAACTGAACTCAAACTGATTCACTTCCCTCCCACCAGTCTGCCTGACCCCTAGGTGGGTGGCCCTATTCCAGCTAGACCAACCCACAGGTGTGTCTGACAGGTCATGATGTGAGGTGTTGATTGGGATTTGTGGTGCTGTTGGTAGTGACACCGACTTCTTAAGAACCTGGATGCCGTACCCCGTGGCACCCTGATTTACTCAGGGGTGCCACATATGCATTAACATTTATCTGTTAAATTTTACATGTGATCAGAAAATGTTATAAGCAAAGGGACCAATTCATCAAAGCTATTACACCAAAATATTATCCGACTTTTGTAGCTCTCATTCCATTTTCACTTAGCTTTTAGTTGTGGCAAACACACATGCTTCTTAATGAATCAGGAGCCTCTCACTTTGCCCTGTACCGTTGTCAAGACCATCATGAAGATGGAGCAAGGCCTTAAGCGGACTTTACACACTGCGACATTGTTAGCGATATCGCGAGCGATAGCACCCACCCACATCAGTGGCGCGTCACGGGGTGATCGCTGCCGTAGCAAACAATATCGCTACGGCAGCATCACACGCAATTACCTGTTCACCGACGTCACTGTGGCCGCGGAACAATCTCTCCTTTAAGGGGGAGGTTCGTGTGGCGTCACTAAGCTACCGCCCAATAGAAGTGGAGGGGCGGAGATGAGCAGGCGGAACATCCCGCCCACCTCCTTCTTTCCTCATTGCCGGCGGCCGCAGGTACGATGTTGTTCCTCGTTCCTGCGGTGTCACACATAGCGATGTGTGCTGCCGCAGGAACGATAAACAACCTGCGTTTCAACCAAGGAACGATTTTTTAAAAATGAACGACGTGTATACGGCGAACGATTTGACACCTTTTTGCGATCGTTACTGATCGCAAAAAGGTGTCACACACAATGACATGGCTAACTAGGCCTGATGTGCATCACCAACACCATGACCCTGACGATATCTCGTTAGCGATATCTTGTGTGTAAATGGGCCTTTAGGGGGCATTTTGGAGCCAGACACTCCTACTTGATGAAAAGACTTATGAATCAGTAATGTTTGACCAATTACACGTCTGGTGAGTGGCCTCCATGCAACTCACCATAAATCTTACTCCAGTCCTTAACTAGATTAACATTTCTGTCAAAGGAAATAGTTCATCATGAATTAGCTAAGCTGTGATGTCATGCTTCAATCCCACTCCTGCTCCACCTAATTTGGCATAGCTGGGAAAAATTGGTGTGAAAATACCAAAAGTCCCAATTTTTTTGCTCAATTCTGAGTTGCACAGCTTTCAGAATAATTTACACCAGAATTCTGTCTAAAATGCTTTAAAGGGGATATATCAGTAGGTTTTTGCTACCTCATCTAAGAGAAGCATAATGCAAGCACAGAAATCCTGAGTTCAATAATATATTACTTAAATTACTGACACAGTGAAAGATTTGAGAGTTTATATGTAGCAGTGCTGGGAGAGCTGCCCCCGCCCACTCCAGGCTTTCAGTGTACCTTTCCATAGACAAAAGCTGCTAATCGCAGAAGGCGGCGGAGTTGGACTAGAGCTCACAAGCTGCTGAGACCCACTAATGATAAAGATAACAGGCTTAAACTAGCATTTCAGGTAAACTACAGCAGACTATAAGATAAGACACACAGGGCTGATTTTTCTGTTTTAACTCTTGCATCATACTGTCTTCAAGTTACATTGCAGAAGCCTGCTGCAGTGTCCCTTTAATGATTTGTGACTTAAGTGTACATTTAGATGAATTTTGTAAAATACGCAAGTACTATATGGCAATATTTGTAGTTTAAAGGAAAATTGAAGGAAGACTGTATTCATATTCCCACTATGTCTCCAATATTTTTATTTCTTACTTTTATTATTACTTCTGCAGGTTTATAACGTTCACTATACTATGAGCATCAATGGCAAGATACAAGAAGGATCAATGGAAATTGATGCTGGGAACAATCTAGAAACATTCAAGACTGGAATGGGTAATGATGAAGCTGTAGAGGTACACGATTTCCAGATTGTAAGTACTGAGGTTTCTAATATCTCATACAGTTCTTGTAGTAAGTCTGTATAAAGTAAGCTTTTCAATCATTCCAATGATAACTTGGCTTATACCTCCACTTTCCATCAGTCAACCAGGTCTTAAATGATAAAATATAATCCACAACGTATACAACCAGAAAGGTCAAAAGTTTTAGGGTCCAGAAGATGAAATTGATCAATGAATTGCTTTATGATTCATAGAAGCAAAAGTAAAACCTGGAAGAAATGTTCTTTTTATTACAATAATTGGAATGATGCAAAATATTGAGAGTGATCGGATTCAAGACTATTGGGAATTCTGTTGTTTTATGTGTATTTGTATAAAGATGTTTGATTCTTTGTTACATTTTATGGTCACATTTCCAGCTTTACAATTAAGAAAATGTGTATATTTACTGTTCTACCCCAGGACCACCTGAGAAGTATATCACTTGCAGTCCCATTTAGAGTCACACACCTTTTTTTTTAGTTATTAATATCTTTGTTATTTTGGTGTGAAGATCTGCGGTTGTGGGTTAAAGTAATCACCTAGGCAGGTTAAAGATGCAACAATTTTTATTTGTTCCATACACAGTCTTCAGCAACCATAGACCTTATACTCCTCCAGATGACGGATATCAGGACTGCAGTACATGTATCGGCAACAACAGTGCTTAGCATAGTTCCTCAAATTTAGATGATGGATACCACAACCATAGCATCTGTATCCAGCTCCAATCTTTATAATCCATTCATGGGCAGTGTCACGGAACATGTCACAAAAGGGGGGTATAGGAAGCGGGAATTACGTCCTTCCTTTCTACCACCCGTCCGACCGACAGACAGAGCACGTGACGCGCTCTCTAGCGCCCCTCTTATAGTCAGGTCAATTATGGAATTGCCTGACAATAAGCAAGGAGGTCGCTATTCTACTGTGCCGATGCTTGAAGGGCTCCCGGTGAGAGTAGGGTATATTATTCCCCCGACCTCCGCGGACGGAATATATAAAAACCTCCCCAAATCTCACTGGCCGCCCCACAATGATCCTTGGCACAAACTCGCTGCCACCAACCATTTATGGTAACTATTAACCGAGCACACAGATGTGGGATTCAAGATCGAGATAACAGAACAGCCCATGATTAATTATATATTTTAATCAGCCTAAGGCACACTAGAAACTACAATATATACAATATGGAATCTACAGAATATACATAGGTCAGAGTACATTTACAATAAAGTATGGTTTACAAACAGGCATACAGTTCAAGCAGTTACCTTGTGCGTCTGGTCACAGGGGGGCGCTGTTTGACCAGGTTTCCAGGAACTTCCTCACATGTGTTCTCAGACACAGACCCCGAGCAAGAACAGCTAAAAAATGGCTGCACTGAGGTTATCAACTAGGCTCAATCCCTGTCCCCTCCTACCTTAGTGACCTCAGAGGGAGCACTGCTCCACCCCTGGCTGGAGTCAAAATAATATCCTAAAAGGGAATATTGGCCATAACTTTGCCTGGGAACGTCATAGGCGGACGTCAATGCTGTCATTTTGACAGTTATGATTTTAGCTTCAAAATGGTAGGACGCATGGCTGGTCTGCTGGTTCCCCACTGCCCTATATCATGTTTGGGGTACTTCCAAAGGCCCCACTTCCATATAAAATATGTGCTAGCATTGTCCGCATGCTGAGACACCATTTTTATGCTTGCCATATTTCTAGGAAGCACGGCGCACAAAATATTAACAATATTCTACTGGAGCCTGGCTGTCTGGATATTACCAAGCTTGCTAAGTAGATAGGAACTTCTGCTACAGTGTCACGGAGGGAGGTCTTCCTCTCTCTTTGTGTTCCCAAGGCTCACCTAATTTCCATATCATAGACTTTTTCCTTTGTCACACCACTGCTAAACAGACAGGTTCCTCAGATTCATTAGCATTCTGATTGAAGCTTGACAAGATGGCGGCTATAGGAATATAGCTTCATGCTCAGAATATATTCCTATGTCCTCACAGGCAGCAAGACCCGACCGCAGTAACAGATCCTTGCCCCCCTCGCATCACAGCACAAACCCACATGACCAAACGTGTGGCTTATTGTTCTCCCTCTCCTGGGATCAGCCCCCTAGATGGGCAGAAGTGCTCATCACACACCCCCATTTAGATATTTTCTATATGTAGCTCAAAGTATGAAGGTTCCGTAAGCCCAGTCAGAAAAGATGTGTAATGGGAGCAGAGATGAACAAAGATGCACAACCCCCTACCAGATGCAGGACAAGGAATCCTACTGTAGGCCTGATTATATTAGAATTCAGGGAGGACAACTAGGATGAAATACTGTTATAACCCCTTCCCCCTTCCAATTGTGTACAGACAAGTGACCTTAAACTAACAAGCAAGAAAATATCTAATAAAACAACAATATGAACGACATTATCAGTGCTTCGTGCTGCAAAAAGTCCAATAATCTTTTGCTCGTGGCCATCTCCTTACAGTGGCTAATAATGATAGTACGATTTAGGCCATGTTTTCAGTTATATCTCGTGCGTTTTCCCTTCAATGTGGTACTAGAAAGCAGGTGGGAAACTGAAGCAATAAGTGAACCTGTAGATTTTTATGGGATTTTTCCTTTTCATCTTGTATTTGAGGTGTCACTTCTAAAGCTGGATCAGAAACCATTACATGGAGCGTTTTCTGATTTGGCTACTGTAATCTGTAGCTGCACACAAAGCTTCTCATTGATTGTCAGCAAGCAGAGATCTTGAACACCTTGAGGAACTGATGAAAAAAAAGTATATAAAAAATCTGCACACATTTATATTACACGATGAATAATATGTATGTGGATAAAGCTCCCCATAATACAAATTAATCTTTTCAATAGAAATATTAATATAAACATTAATGATAAGCTGCAGTGCAGGACTATTCCCATTTACAATTGTTAGAGAATAGTTAGTTTGTCGTTCTTTTAGACATTAGATATTATATCCCCAGCTAAGGGTTCACTTTTTTCTGTTATTATTGAAAGAAATATACAAAGCTAAAATGGACAAATCTAAAATCAGTAGAAGGTAACAGAAGGGTTAGTCCATTTATGAACTATGTGTTCCTTTAGGACTCACATTAATATGGCCAAAGTCACAGCTCTGTGCACAAGTGGCCATACGAGTTCACTGCATCCGTCACCTACGTCTATCACATGTCAGCAGAAGGACGCAGTACAAATGGTTTCAGCACCCATCCGACACTGTGTTAGGAGGTTTTGAATGTGTTAATGGTCTGCTACACTCTGAAAGAACTTGGGTATGGTACAAGCTGAAAAACTGATAATTCACTTGTATCAGCCATAAGGGAGGGCCTAGAGCTTCTGTGTGATTTATGAGCCCCGGGATTAAACTTCCACTTCAATTACACATCACAAACAAGATGCACTTGGAGCTATATTTGTGAGATGTCAGCTAAAATGGAATTATATTTTTCTGATGACAACCAGAAGCACTCAGCATCCCATTTTTGCTTCTGTTGCTGTTTATCAAGTGTGAATATAAAATCCAGTTTATACTTGTGTTGTTTAGGCTACAGGATATGCCCTTATGGGTATAGCAAATGCGAGAGGAGCTGCAGCATAAATATGGGATTACCCAGCAGCACATCATTGTGGTGTACATCTCTGTAAATAGGTTAGGACTGACTATTCCTGTTTGCATTCTTTGCCGGGCTATCACTTCAGTGTATGAGACGAGAGCAATCTAAAGATGTGACATTTGTAATTCTGAAATCTCCTGGAATATGAGATATTTTCATTTTCTCTCAAGCTGGTCATAGGCATATATGACATTTATTGGCACAATAATAATGATTCACAAATCAAATAATTTACTGGCAATCTCATAGAGAAAGGTGACAGGGAATACTGCTGTCATATTTATTAATGATGGTACAATTAAATACATGAAAGTCCATTGAAGACAAATGTAACAGCTCTTTTTAAGTATTTAGTAGGGATGAGTGGACCTGTGGATGTTCATTTTCACCAGGTTCGGTCGGACTTTAGTTAAAAGTTTGATTCAGGACCCGGACTTGACTCAATATTAACCCTGATTCCCATATACAGTAAGTAATTGGCAACCCAAACTTTCATGCTGTATAATGGCTGTAAAATAATTGTAGTAAGGGCTAGGGGAGCTGCAAAACAAAGTAGAATGGGGGTAAGAACAGGACAATTGCCCTGCAAACAAATGTACATAGGGAATACATTTAAAAAAAAAAATGTTGTGGGGTCCCCCCCCTCTTTTTGATAACCATCCAAGGTAAAGCAGACAACTGGGGGCTGGTGTTATCAGGCAGGGAAGGTACATGGTTATTTAGCCCTTTCCAGCCTAAAAATAGCAACCCGCAGCGAACATAGAAGTTGCGCATCCATTAGATGGTTCTGCAGTGGCAATTAGGGTAATCTTTTTAAGGTTGATGTCAGCTGTGAATTGACAGCTGGTATCAAGCTTAGGGGTTAGTAATGGAGAGGCATCTATCAGACACCCCCATTACTAAGCCAGTAAGTGTAAAGGTAAAAAACATACATATACTGGAACAAAATAGTTTATTTGAATAAAGAATCACTCACACTCCCTCATTCACCTATTTATTCATTAAAAAAATCCTCGATGTTACACCGTATTCCAATGGGGAATAAAGACTCCACCCAAATTCCCTTGTTCACCAATTTATTAATTTTAAAAAATCTTCGCAGTTCCATCTTAATGCAATGGTGCAATGGCACACAACATCCATCGAATCTTATGGAGCCTTGTTCCAAAAACATTCTCAGAAGGAAGCTCCATAGGTTACTCCTGGTCAGCAGCAGGCATGGAATTTCTCATGAACTGCCCGCAGCTGTCTGCTTTCTTGGCTACTTATCAAAAATAGGTGTTCTCCCCGAGTTATTTTAAAAAAAAAATATTTATTTTCTTCCCAGCAGCGTCCAGACATCTTACCCATGCAGAAAGATTGTTTATTGGCTGAGCTGCAGCCTTTCAATAAGCTATATTCAGCATTCAAACACCATCTGAACTCGCACATGGACTTCTGTGAGAAGTTCATTTTCCAGTACAAGCCCCGGATACTGGGTGTCTGGTACGAACACCAAACTTTACAATTTAGGTTTGCTCATCACTAGTATTTACTGTAGCTTTATATTTTTAAAAACTGAATGTGATTGTATAATGGGGATACACCCCTTATTTCTATATTGCTTGTATACACAGTACAGCGTTATAGAGTAGGTGTGAATCGATTCAGAGAATTTAGTCAATCTCAGTAGTGATGGGCGAACCCCTCATTGTTTCTGTTCGGGAGACTCGCCCGAACTTTTTGTACAGTTCGAGTTCGGGTTCTGAGATAACTCAAACTTGCGTCCGAAGCCTGAACTTGGACTTTACAGTTATGGAATGGGGCGGGAGGGTCTGTAAAATAAACAATATAGTTAATAATAAACACTGTCATTATACTTCCTGATCCCGCGACGCGTCCTGCAGACTCGATCAGCAACTGTCTCCCGGCCACTTCTGCTTCCGGGTCCTATCATTAACTTCCGGGGGTATTCACTGCACGGCTCGTCACTCGGCAGTCTTTGGCTGTTTTCGGCTGTGTTCGCGGTGACGTCAGGGTTTACCCGAGTCTGTGGCTTAGCTATGAACTGAACTTTAACTGTTGCTGTCAGCCTGCTTCTCACTCTGTATAGACGTTTGTTTGTACAGAGCAATGAAGCAGAGCTGGCATTGCTCTACCTGTGGATTACGTCGGATAAAGGATTTTTTTATTATAAAGATGAAGTCTCTAAATATTTTTTTGTTTTATTTCTTTTAATTCTCTGTATTGTGTTTTTTCTTTTTACTGTTTACTAGAAATTCATGGTGGCCATGTCTAATTTGGCGTGACACCATGAATTTCGGGCTGAAAATACAAAGCTGGTATTAACCCCTTTATTACCCAGCATGACCAGCATGCCACCACCATCAGGGCCGCTGGACGTGCTGGGTAAAGAGCCCCCAGCTGCCTGGTCTTACTTGACTAGCGATCAAAATACGGCGGGAGCCCACTCATTTTTTTTTTTTTTAAATAATTAAAAAAAATAAATTAATGGGCTTCCCTGTATTTTGATTGCCAGCCAAGGTAATGCTAGGCAGATGTGGGGTGGCAGCCCGTAGCCATCCGCTTCATCTGCGCTGAGAATCAAAACCACCGCGGAGCGCTACATCATTTTTTTTTTTATTTTTACATTACTATATGTGTGAGGGACCCAACAGCCAATCTTAGACGCTGTCACACAGAATGGGTGTCTGTGGTTGGCTGTTGGAGTAACCTGGAATATGCTAAAATGTATGGGCTGGATTCAGTTTACTCCAGTATCCAATCACTATATGATGATGAATATGATGCCCACTCTGTGACAGCGTCTGTGATTGTCTGTTATTTTAACAGTAAAATAAAAGAACACAGAGAAAAAAATATTTTATTAGAAATAAAACAGAAGACATTTAGGACTCCATCTTTATTACCCAAAAGAAACCCTCCAAAGGCGGGCGAGTATCTTCAGCTCTTCTACATCTGTGCAAGAAGAAAAACACAGGTCTGCTCACAGAGACTCGGCTGACAGCAGTCAGAGACTTCACCCGAGCGCACAGCTGAGGCTTACGCATGACTCCTGTGAGTCTCGCATCGGTATCACCCAGTACAGTGCACACTCTCCTGACAGGAGTGCCTCTCCTGCATGGAAATACATGCAGCCGACCCACTCCTGTCAGGAGAATGTGCACCATGCCAGGTGATACCGATGCGAGACTCGCACAGTGACAGTCAAAGTTCAGTCAAGTCCATGGCTCATGGACTCGGGTGAACCCTGACGTCACCGAGAACATGGCCCAAAAAAGCCGAAAATTGCTAAGTGACGAGCAGTGCAGTGAATACCACCAGAAGTTAATGATTGGACCCGGAAGCAGAAGCGTCCGGGAGACAGCGGCTGAGTGGGTCTGCAGGACGCGTTGCGGGACCGGTAAGTATAATCATAATGTTTTTTACTAATGTGCTTTTTTTACAGCCCCAGGACCCGAATTGGACCCAAACTGTAACACAAAATTCCCAGGAAAACTCATGTTCGGGACCATGTGCATGAACACTATGTGTTCGATACGGACCCCAAACTTTACAGTCGGGGTTCGCCCATCACTACATGTCAGTTGTCTGACTACACCCCTGGCTCCTCTTTTGATTGGCCCACCCTGCTAATCAAGTGAAGTGCATTGAATGCCGTCAAGTGGGAAGCAGTTCTTACAGCTTCAGTCCACTAGCTACAGATTAAAGACGTGTCCGATAGGGATGGGCAGACCCGAACCGTAAAAGTCCGGATCCACGCAGGCTAAAAAGTACCCGAACACTGACACTGACCCAGAGTTCTCAGAGAACTCCAGTTAATGATCCGAGTCTGGCAACTAGGGTAATTAAAAAAGATAAAGGAAAAATGAAGAAAAAAAAAAGGGGGAAAGCAGGTGCGCTAGAAGTCTCTCTTGTGGCTGTGCACTGCTTCCATGTCACTCATACTACTTCTGGGGCTGATCATTATTCATTATATATATATATATATATATATATATATATATATATATATACACTGTTTTCCTTGCTCACCAGTAGTCACCGTGTTTCTAATTGGTTGCAGTGAGACGCGCCCCCACCCTGTGTGACAGCATGCCTGACTGCTTTCAATCAGAGGTACTGTGTGTGCATACCTATGGTGTAAAAATAAATTTAAAAATTGGCATATGGTCCCCCCATATTATGATACTCAGCTAGAGGTTCCCACGGTCTTCCACCGTGCAACCGCAAATAAGTGAGTGATGTCATTGCTGTGGCTAAGTCATTGCCTGAAGCTCACAGCAGGTGGTCATGTTCTGTGCCCACATGCTGTCACTTCAGCTGTAGCGGATCTGGAATTGTCATGGGACCTTGTGTGGATTATGTCGGATCTGAGTGTTTTGGGGTTTATTAAGGGGTGAAAGAGGGTGTTTTTTGTATTTTATTTCAAATAAAGGATTTTTTCGGTGTTTGTGTTTATTTCTTTTCACTTACAGATTAGTAATCGGGGTCTCATAGATGCCTCCCTTAACTAATCTAGGTCTCAGTAGCAGCTGTGAGTTGTTGTTACTCCCTTATTACCTCGAATGCCACCACATTAGGGCAATCGGGATGAGTCGGGTTAGGCTACTTTCACACATCCGGCTTGAGCCCTGCGGCTCAATCCGGCTGTGCAAGCTATGCAACGGATGCGGTGAAAACACCGCATCCTTTGCATAAGTTTTTCCCATGCGGCCCGCCCGGTTTTTGCCGCTTGCGGCATGCTACTGAGCATGCGCAGTGGCAAAAACCGCATGCGGCGGCCGAATGCGGTATTTGCCGCATCGCGCCGCATCCGGCCGCCATAGGCATGCATTGAGAGATGCGCCGCATCGGCCGAATGCGGCGCGATGCGGTTTCTTTTGCCGCACAAAAAAACGTGCCAGGCAACGTTCCATCCGGCCGCCGCATCGGTTAAATCTGCCGCATGCGGCAAAAACCGGATGGAACGCAAGGCCATGCGGCACAATGCGGCACTAATTAAAGTCTATGCAGGAAAATCGCAACCGGCAGCAAAAAAAAATGGTTGCGATTTTCCTGCAAAGTGCCGGATTGTGCCGCAGAAGAAAAACCGGAGGTGTGAAAGTACCCTAACGCTCCGGGATTGTAGCATCTAATGGATGCAAAAATCCTGGGCAGCTGCTGGCTGATATTTTTAGGCTGAGGGGCCCAATAAGCATGGGCCTCCCCAGCCTGAGAATACCAGCACCCAGTTGTCAGCTTTATCATGGCTGGGTATCACAATTGGGGGGGACCACATATTGTTTTTTTAAATTATTTATTTAAATAATTTTAAAAAGCCACATGCTGTCCCTCTTATTTTGATACACAGTCAACATAAGTACATGGCTGAGGGCTGCAGCCTGTAGCCATATGCTTTATCTTTGCTGGGTATCATAATATGGGATCCTACGCCAATTTTATTTTTTTTACACCAATAGAGAACCGCACACAGTGTCTCTCATTGAAAGCAGTCAGACACGCTGTCAAACATGGTGGGGGCGAGTATGACTGCAACCAATCAAAGATGTGGGGACTGCCGGTGGGCTGAGGAAGCAGTGCATATGCATTAGTTATAATGACGACCCTTAAAGTAGTGTTACAGCCGCATGGGAGACTCAGTAAGTATAACGCACTTGCTCCAATCCCCCTATCCCTTCTACCACCATTTCAAATCCCCAGATTCTGGTCCCCATAGAATTATATGGATCCCGCCATATGGCCAGATATCTGGGATCAATTACGGGCTCGAACCGGGTTTTGGGGGTTTTTTTAAACCCTGTTGGACCCACTAATCCCAGGTATCTTCTGCGAGTCCGCCCATCACTAGGGGCCGATTGACCAGATCCTGTAAATCAATTCACATCCACTCTACAAAATGAGATGCCTTTATGCATACTTGCTAACATAGATCATATAATTTAACTCACCCTCAGAATCACTTAAACTGTGGTGGAAATCATATTTTTGACGCCCTGCATGCCCACATTTCGTGCAATTGTTTCCAAAATTTTGCACTGTTCTGAAAAACATGAGACTGGTTGTTTGGTAGCTATAAGAAATAGGTGTTCCTAGACAAAAAATATCAAAACAAATACTGTTTCCAGAAAGTTGTAAAGTATGTCTACCTTACCAGAGACTAACGAAGGAGTTGCACACAGATCGTTATCTGTGCATATATTTGTTATTGCCATCTTACCTTAAGGCCAGAGTCACACTTGCAAGTGCCTTGCGTGTAACTCACGCGAGTCTCGCATGGCATCACCCGGCACGGGCACGCACTCTCCGGACAGGATCATCTCAGCTGCTTAGAGATACATGCAGCCAGGAGCATGTGCGGGGTGATGCCATGCGAGACTCGTGTGAGTTACACGCGAAGGACTCGCAAGTGTGACTCTGGCCTAACTCAGACTCTAGTGACTGCTCTAGAGAAGAATATGATTTTCAGGATTTTTTAGCTTTTTGGATAGTCATGCGAAACATTTACACAAAACATTTAAAAAACACCAATAATTGTAAAATGTTTACACAAAAACCCTTATCTTTCTACTTAAAAGAGGGTTTTCAGGCTCCTACAAATAGTTTACATTATCTTTCCCCTGCGTTAAAAATATGGCTTTCAGCATTCCACAATATCTGCTGTATTTCCAGTTGTTACCAAATATTCATACAAGGATCTGTGAGATCACCAGTTTAGATTACTCCCTCAGTGAGCAAACAAAATTTTCAAATCTGATGTGTTACTTTATGTGGCAATAACTATGGAATGTTTCAACATATCTCATTTTTGTATTCATTCATTAAAATATCAGAAATTTGACAAATAAAAAACAAAGAGCAAATTTAAAACTTCGAATATTTATACCTTTTATCCAGATAGTCACACCACACAAAATAGTTAATAAATAACATTTACCTTATCTCTACGTTACATCAACATGATTAGTCAAATGACCTTTTATTTTGCTAGGATGTTGAAAGGTTTAAAAATTTGGCAGCATTTCTTTGTTTTTTTTATAAAAGAAACTTGTAAGGCTATGTTCACAAAGGGCATTTTTGGTGAGGTTTTTTTGCATTGCTTTTTCATTGGTTTTATGCCAATTAATAAAAAAAAGCTGCTTTTTACAGTACAAGCAAAACCTATGAGATTCCAGAAATCTCATACAGACACCTGCTTTTTTTTCCTGACTGAAATGGCAAAATGCTGCGTTTTTTAAAGACGCAGCATGTCAATTCTTTCAATGTTTTTGCTGCTTTTTTCATCATTGAAAGCAATGAGAGTGAAAAAATCAGGTGCATTTTTTGCTGCTGATGATTTATGGCTCAAACCAGTGTTTTGGTGAGCCACTGGTCCAAACTGTGTGCCACCCTGGTGCAGAGAGGGGTGCTCGGATCCGGGTTGGTCATGGCTCGAGGGCATCCGGACCCGGGCTCGGCAAACACTCCGATCCTTGAAAGGTGATTATTTACAGGGGAGAAGTTTGTGATGCCACCTGCGGTTTGCGGTAATGGGAGTACCGCTGCTACTGGAAGGAGTACCGGGGTAGATGTTGTGCAGCAGCAAGGTGTCAGTCCCTCCACAGGTAGGGAAGGCCCTGGCCTCTGGGGTTTTAGTGGATATTTGGGAGCGCAGGGTGCAGGGGACCAGTGTACTCACTGCTGGATGAGGATTATAAAGTAAACACTCACACTGAAGGTAAACCAAAGTCTCTGTGCCTCACTGTCACTGCTTGGAACCCGTCCAGGTATCCGCTCCCACCGGTGTCCCTTGGTAATCCGGAGCCCACGTCCGTGCACAATTTAGTTGTCTGTTGTGGTCCCTTGCCTTGAAGCTGTTAGGGCCCTGCTCACTATGTATAGTGTAGCTGTGCTCTTGATGGCTGGCACTTGGGTTTCAGTGGGCTGCTTTTCTGGAACACCCTATCCAACGCGGTGTGCTGACGCCTTCAATCTCTGAGCTCTTAGGAAAGTTCGTGAAGATACTCTCCCTCCCAGGTTAATTATCAGGACGTTGAATCGGTTCCTGACCTAGGGTCCTGTACCCCGTCATGCTCAATACCGGTCAGTTCTTTTGGGTTTCTGATGACGACAGTCCTCCTAGCCAATGTCCTTCGCACCCTTTTCCAATGTCACTGCCACCGGTCCCTAACTCCTCTGGTCCCGGACCACTGTCTGTGACTCAACCTCAGTCTAGCTCCCCGCGAGCTACTACTCCAGCTCCTCACTCTTTGAGGGCTCTCACTACTCTGCTCACTTCCTCCATCCCACCAGTCTGCCTGACCCCTAGGTGGGTGGCCCTATTCCAGCTTGACCAACCCACTGGTGTGTCTGACAGGTCATGATGTGTGGTGTTGATTGGGATTTGTGGTGCTGATGGTAGTGACACCGGTTTCTGGGAACCTGGAACCATGGGGGGTAGGCCCTGCACCCTGGGTGAAAGGATGCAGTTCCCTTTGGCACCCTGATAAATTCAGGGGCACAACATATGCTCTCCCATTCTGCATTCAGAGGCAGCTTTATGTCTGCAGCATCTGAAGAAAGCGATGACACTGAAACTGGCCAGTTTCAGTCATCTAGTCAGCTTACAAGAAGTGCTAACAAGCTCTGTAACAAAGAGCTTGCAAGCTCTGCACTCCTTAATAGACTGCAGAGTTGGATGTTAATCTAGGCAACGAACAGTACATACGTTTTAAATCCCTCAGCTCTTGGGAATGCCGGTGATATATAATAATATATAATTTGCATTGTTTTTACAGGCACTTTGAAATTTTAACTATTACTAATATTGAGAACAACACTTAAAGATGCAATCTGTATTTTGGCTGTGTTTAATGGCATCAATTACAGTATATTTTCTTTTTGTGATTTGTTGTATTTTTGCTTTTATCACTATATATGTGTGTTTGGTTGTTAAGAAAAAACCTGAGTATACATCTAATTTATACAAAATAATTTTTAATGAATGATTTTTTTTATACTTTATGCAATTTTATGTTATATTACCCAGATACATATAATATACATTTTGATGTAGACTGTTATACTTCATTTCTCAACCTGTATGTCGACATAAAAATTGTACCTTGCATAAAACCAAGTAAAGTTGGCCATAGATTTATATAACCAAAAGTAAAAACCTGGAAAACCGAACTCCTCGACCGTCACTGCAATGCATTCTGGTCTTAGAGCCATGAGAAAACCTTAAGAGGCCATGGATATTTTTTTTTACACTTAGTCGTACATTCTTCAATCATGCTACATTATGCATACTGCCTTCACAGTCTGTTTAAATTCCATTCTTCTAAAATGAGATCCATTGAACATTTCTGTGCAGCAGCAGAAGATAACGCATGCATGCTCAGGAAATCTGAGTATCTGCTTCGTGCCGGAGTATGACCGCTGTATATAATTTGTGTATATCTTTTAGGGCATTACTGGAATTCGTTTTGCTGGAGGAGAGAAGTGTTACATTAAAGCTCAAGCTAAAGCTCATATTCCAGATGTTGACAGCGTGACAAAGGAAAGCCTTTCGTTTGAGCTGGTAAGAACCAAACAAAAGAAAATGAAAATGTCAGAGTTTAAACCTATTGTGCCCCAGACGTTTAAATATTTATATAGTTGTCATGTGATTGCAGACATTTTACGACTCATAAGAAGTCAATTGATCGTTCTCATCCAAGTCAAGGGTTTGAACATATTATAAGTGCATTGTTCATTTTTAATAACGCGTTCGGTCTAGTAGAGTTAGAACCTGCACTCATCTGTCTGTCTCTTTGTCTGTATGAAATCACTAAAGGCATCATAGCCGGTCTGGAAATGCTTGCATTTTTAATGTAAAATAAAGAACATTTGGAGAACATTTTACGGAGAGATGTTGGGAAACACAAAGTTTACGAAAATTGAGAGCTAAAGATGTAGTCATTATGTAGTTGATACTTCGGGCAATAAAGCCCATGCCCGAAAAGCACACATTACATTTACAGTACTGTGATCTCCAGGCACAGCAGTGCCCATGTGATTATATACTATGCCGTCAACCGTGATCGGCAAAAAAAACTGCTTTAATCCAGCAAATAACAGCTACAACAAAAAAAACTTGCTTTTTTCCTTGTTCACATTTTAAAACTCTAAAAAGTAATATTGTTATATGTTACTATTAGTGATGGGCGAGCACTAAAATACTTGATTTGAGCTGGTCAAGCTCGATGCGAGTAACGAGTATAATGGAAGTCATTGATCGGCCTGTTTGGGTCTCCGCCAACCTACAGCCATAAACAGAGCATTTCCAGCGGGAAGGAGGGCAGGTTTTTTGGGTGGGTTTTTTTCTCACACTACGTCCAAGAACGTTGTTTTATCCCCCTGAAGAGTCATTCAGAGACTCCAACTGGCTCTTCCTGGGATGCCTGCACATATCATGCACTGAAGGAAGCCTATGTGTTGTGGTCATTGTTTCACGGACAAAATATCTGGGCACCTGTGAAACTTGGCCGAGCTCTGCAAGTACCCAAGCACCCCGATGTCCAGTCGAGAAACATGCAGTGTCGAGCACGCTTGCCCATTACTAGTTACTATGTACGAGACAAAAATAATATATATAATTTACAATGAAAAGCAAACGTGAGAAACATAACAATGTTAACATTAAAGTAAAAAAGTTGTAGGTCTCAGAATGAGGTGAGGTAAAAACAAAAAAGTATTCTTCATCAAGACGGCCAATATTAGCTTTTCTAAGATGTGAAGTGACATATCCAATTTCAATTTTGACTTTAGTGACCGAGCTCCATTTTTTAAATCTGACCAATGTCACTTTATGTGGTATATATGTCGAAAACGCTTGGCTGTATCCCAATTATTCTGAGATATTTATCTGAGACATTGTACTTTATGTTACAGGTCAATTTAGGTCAAGGTGTTTTATGGGTTTTTATGAATATATCTGAACTTTGATTGAAATTTTGGAAAATGTGCAAATTTTCAAACTTTTGATTATTTACACCCTTAAACCCAGTTTCAGACTCGGGTGCCTGGAGCCCACAGGTGGAATTGATTCTAGGGGCCCACTCTACCACTATTCTAAGTGAAAATGTAACATTTTCATATTTAGGCTTCGCAGATATGTGTGAATTTTAGCTGACAATACAATATGGTAAATAAGACTATACTCTTTAAGTGCATTTTCCCTTACAATATAAATTTTGGGAGAATGGAGTAAAGTGAATCCAGTCACATTTTCTGATGCTCGTTCATTTGTAATACAGGGTAAGGAAATCAAGGACTGTGGAGGAAAGAAAAGGCGCATACGGTCTTAGCTGATAAAAACAGTGAACGGATTAATAGGGTGCACTCACCTATAGATGTTGTGAGAAGTCACAACACCTATTGAAGCATAAACGCCGGAGGATACAGCTGCGGACCCGTAAAATGGATGCAGAGACTTCTATAGGAAATCGGGGATCATCGCCACGCTGGTCACCATTCAATCCAAAGAATTATTATTCCAAGTCATTTATTTGTGAACATTAACAAAGTCTACGCATTTCAGGGGTCTCTGCCCCCTTCCTCAGGACAATGTAAAGATAATGACATAGGAGATATATCTCCTATCTCATTATCTTTACATTGTCCTGAGGAAGGGGGCAGAGACCCCTGAAACGCATAGACTTTGTTAATGTTCCGTAATACAGAGTAAGGGCAGAGTCACACTTGCATATCACTTCTGATGTGAGAGCATTGGATGTGATTTGCTAACGACCCTCGGCATGAGCCAAGTGTCACACGACTTTGATTCGTTCCTGTGATTGGATCACAGCTGCGGAGGAGAGCGAGGGATTAATCCCCCTATCTACTCCATTGTCAGCCTGTGCGTATATCGCACTGCACTTGAATGACATCCGAGTACAGTCCGATGTTTCTCTCGCACTCATAGTCTTGTATGGGTGCGAGTGACACGGCTCTCACAATCGCTGAGCTGCAGCAATGTCTTACGTGGGGCCAAGTGTAATGCGAGATTTTCTCACTGCAGTCGTGTGAGTCATACGTAAGTGTGACTCTGCCCTAATTCAGATTTCCTTAAGATGTCAAGACCACTATTTGCTGTGTCATCTAAGGGGTTAAAGGGAACCTGACAGCTGAAACATGCTGCCCAATCCACTTGGAGCATTTATCAGACACGGTATGATTTTATCCAGGTATATTTAACTGTCAAATGTTAATGGATTTAATACTTAATTAACCGCTCAAGACCGAGCCGTGAAGGAGACTAGTCAGATAGGTGGATCGTTGGCGTCTTCTCATTGCCGACTGCCTATGTCTGACAGGATTCTCCCTGTGTGTATGTGTACAGATGCAGATATAGATGTATGTGTACTGTCACTCCATGGGAGCAAGTGGGAAAAAGCCTCTGGGAACCCGTCTGTTGATTAGTCTCATGTGTGGCTCAGTCCACGGGAGCTATTATTTTCATCTGAAGAGCCACACTGCTTGGGAATAAATCATACCTGGCTGAGATAATACAGCTAGTGCCTGATACATGCTGCCGTGGCTGGAGCAGCATGGATCAGCTGTGAGCTGCTCTTTAAACAGCCATAGATATTTCTGATCCCAGCCATTAGAGGGGGATGTCAGCTCTATAAAACAGAAAGCATCAGCAATCTGCAGATTTCCATCATTCACACTGTGCACTGTGAGGATTCTGCAGTGCCAGCGCGAGGTGTGGGTGATCAAAAAACTGCAAGTATGGAATTTGCATACTTCCGTTCATATTGTGAAACACTGTATCTGGTCTTGCTCAATTCAAGTGTATTGAGTGAGGACAGATAAAGTCTAGTCTGAATGTGGCCAGAAGTATGCAGATTGCATACTTGCGATCACATGATCGCTCGCACCTGGAAGTGTGCACAATGTGAAGATTCACAAGTCTGCAGTCATACCCCCTTTAACAAACAAATCTTCCAGCATTTTTTTGGATCACAAATGATTTGCAAATCTTTATTCCAATAGAAAAATGAAAAGTATTATTCCAGGTTCAGCTAACACATTCGTATAAGCATGTATCTGTAGCTGGGACAGTCCATCCCTTATTACATAGTGTCCTCATTTATTACGTATTGTGCAGTCTATTACATAGTATGCTAAGAGAAGTAAAGTAGTCCATCAAGGTGCTGCCAGTTGGTAAAACCACTTTTATTTCTGGTAAAAAAAATAAAATGATGAGAAAACTAGTGGTAGAATGCACAATAACATAAATTCATGGCTGAACAAATGCGTATTTGATCGATTCAGGAGTGCACTTGTTTTTAATTATCAGAAATAAAAATGGTTTTAGCAACAGGCATTACCTTGTTGCTTCTCTTTTTCTCCCATTTGTATACTATGTAATAATGGACGGCATGACACATAAAGAGTAAGAACACTACAGTGCTCAGCATAAATGAGCATATGTCTTTTGAAAAGTAAGATTTTAATCAATAATTTTGACAAGAGTTTCATAGAACATTTTTTTAACTCATAACATAAGTGTAAGGTTGACTCAAGTTTGAGTTTACTTCCAATTAATGCATATGAAGCAAATAGGATTACTCCGTCCTAGGTGCATTACTCTACATTTATCAACATTAAACCTCATTTGCCATGCCAAGTGTCTGCCCATTCTGACATCTTATCCAGATCGTTTTGTAATATTGTGCTATCAAGTTCAGTTTTTAATATCCTACATAGTTTGGTGTCATCAACAAAGACTGACACTTTACTCTTAATCCCATCCACAAGGTCATCATTAAAGAGAAAAATCCACAACAGAAGCCTCTTCTAAAGCTACTACATCTAGAATTTTATATCACCTCCATTATCTATGTTTTTCCATCCTTTAAAAACTACCTCTTTTAGACCCTGTTTACTAGATGGACAGTGATGTTAAACTTATCTCTTCAGAATTCTCCATAGGTGTTCGATTGGGTTCAGATCAGGAAACGTACTTGGCCACTGAATCGCCTACACCCTTTTCATCAGATATACAATAGTAGCATTAGATTTGTGTTTAGGACCATTGATATGTTTGAAAAGTGCATGTCTACCAAGGATATGAAGTGATAGTAGCATCTTTTTTTTTCAATATAAAGCAGTACATCTGTGAATTCATGTTATCATCACTGATATGCAGCTTCCCGACACCAGGAACACTCATATAGCCCCACATAAGGACACTGCCACCACCATGTTTCCATCATACATTTTTCTTTGTAAGCCACACCAGAGCTCAGAAGACCCATAAAAGTTTGATTTCGCAGGTGCAATCAGACTTTTTAAAAAGTTCAGTTTGGGGCCCTGACTTGACCTGAGCACCAATGGAAGTCACTAATTGGGCAGTTCGGCTCTCCACCCACATGCAGCCAGCCATAAACAGAACACTTCCAGGTGGGCGAGAGTTTTCCATTTTATTTTTTGGGTGCACACTACATCTGATCATGCTGTTGTTACTCCCAGAACGAGCCATTCAAACACTACAAGAGGATCGCAAACTGAGCTGAGCACCGAGCATACACATGCACAGTGATGCTCGCATGAATGGTTTGCATACATAAATGTCACTGGGTGGCAGGGGATAACAAGGCAGTGGGACTCCTAAAGTGGCTCTCAGGCTAGGGGAGCCCTAGCTGTCCCTGATCCCAGAGATATGGCTGAAGGTGATGATGTCTGGGCCGACTTCCTACCCCTACTCCTGACAAACCCTGATATAGTACTTCCTCTCTACCCCAGAGGGGGCCGGGACAGGAGAGTGTAAACACCAACAGTGATAGACAAGCAGGGAAAACCAAAACTCTATCACACAGCAGGTTCACATAGAGTAATCAGATAACAAGTGATAACGAGGAAAACTAAAGCAGGGAGGTCATAACCAGAGAACAGGAGGTAATCCACAGCACACCAAGCAACATGCAGTAAATCCCCAGGCTTCAAAAAAAAACACCACACAGACCAGTGTAGCAGAAAGCTATAGTTGGCATGCGAAGACAGATTCCTCCATTTTAAAAAGATGGGGAGTACCTGTGATAGGTCTCTTGCATCACATTATCTAAAAAGAACCCCAGCAGACTAGCTGAAATTAACTCCTGCTAGTCCGATCACTAATGAACACACAGCTGGTCGACGCCCTAGCCTGCCTGTGCAACTCAGAAGCACCAGAGAAAGAATAGTGAGAAGTGTCAGAGTCTGTGGTCTGAACAGCGTCTGATGCCATCATAACACTCGCAGAGTTTATAGCAGCACACTGTGTGACAGTAAAGCACCTGAACTTGAACTCTGTTTTCTTTGTAAAGTGTGTGTTCGGTACGAACACTGAACATTGAACCATGGGTTCATTCATCTCTACTCCTCACCTTTTGAAATGCGATACAGATCCAAAACCTTTCAGGCCGGTTTCACACATCCGGCTTTTCGCTTGTTTGCCGGATCCGGCGCTCTCCCGTACAGACAATACAGTACAGTGACAGCGCTGTAACTTCCGGGTCACATGCGCCGGTCACATGACAGCACGTGACCGGCGCTTGTTGCGCTGTCACTGTACTGTAGTCACTGTACGGGAGAGCGCCGGATCCGGCAAACAAGCGAAAAGCCGGATGTGTGAAACCGGCCTAACTTGGTCTTATCACTCCATAGTATAGAATTCTAGTATTCTTCCTATTTTTCTGCATAGGCTCTGGCAAATTGTAGGTAGGATTTTTTGTACAGGGGCTTTTGAGAGGCTCCTTCGCAAAATACACACATGCATGCCATTCCTCTGCATTGTATTGTGGCGCCCCCGGGGCTTCAGGTACCACAGGGTACTGCACCTCTGTTAAGGTGTGGTACTTATCCTGGGTCTAAAGAAGGTCGGTGCTGGTTCCACCAACATACACATACATAAACAGTGGGTTGTGCTCCCCAATGGGGACCTGGCCAGGGTAGGGTCACAGAAGAGGCTCACCACAGCGGTTGGGTTTACAGGACGCCACGACACTAGGGGCTCCCGATCCACTGAAACCGGGATTCAGGGTCAGGGAGAAGCAACCACCAAGGGTGAGTCAGGAGCACACAGTAGGAGAAGCAGGTTGATCTAGTGAGAGTAGTGAACCAACCGGTGGCAGCGGCTGGGGGCAATAGCTTCCAACACACAACACAACTTAGAAAAGGAGAACAGATACAGATGCTGAGAAGAGCGGAGGCAGCTCTGTGGTCTAAGGTGTTTCAACAAGGTTGCTGGGGAGGAGCAGGAGGCTGCTTCCACAGGACCGGCACTGTCAAGGTACAGAACCCTAGGGCAGATATACAACAGCTAGAAAAGTCACTGGACCTGTTCCACCATTCCTGGAGCCGAATATCATATAGGATCCGGGGCTGAGGTCTTTGACCAGCCCCACAGTGGAACCACGCTATCAGGATACAGGATGGGATACTTTACTGACACCAAGATCCCCAAGTGCTTCACGCCATGGGGATCCGAAACTTAGCGCATCAAAGCAAAGGAGGAATGGCCCATAGGCTGACACACCGGACCTGACCTTCCACGGAATCAGGATTGGCTGGTGCCCATCGTGGCTGAGACTGGTACTCTGGGACAGCACCTGAACTACCAGTGAGTAAAAGACCTGAAACCGCAGCCCCTGTCTCTGCCTCTCCTTTGCCGGCGCCGTCACCCAGCGCTGCGGTGCCAACGGGGACTACCACCACCCCTGTCTGTCCTCCATCATTCTCCCCGGGGTAACCCTGCTCCGCCTGTGTGGAGTGACACCATCCCGGCTGCGACCTTTACCATCAGCCCCGGAGAGCAGCACCTGCAGTAGCGGCCCATCTCTGGCCACTGACCACAAGTAACGTCATGATCTAAAAAGAATTTCTTCGCCGTCACTATCCCCATCCTCCATCCTGCCTCCCATCCACCTCCTTCCCTCCCTCCTGTACGCCTTGGGATCACGAAACATTATACCGTATTGTGTTCCAGAAAGCATTCACCCCAGTTTGGCTTTCTACTTATTTAACTAACTACAGTGTGCTTGAATTTCCCCCCTCTCTGTCTCTTACCCGTGCACTGTCTTCTCTCCCCCTGCACTCTCTTCTCTGCCGCCCACCCCACCCCCGCTCCGTGTCTCACCCGTGCACTCTGTTCTCTCCCCCTTCACTCTCTTCTCTGCCCCCGCTCCATCTTTCACATGTGCACTTTCTTCTCTCCACCTGCACTCTCTTCTCTGCCGCCCTCCTGCCCCTGCTCTGTCTCTCATCCGTGCACTGTCTTCTCTCACCCTGCACTCTCTTCTCTGCCTCCCCCTGCTCTGTCTCTCACGTGTTCACTTTCTCCCCCTGCACTCTCTTCTCTGCTGCACCTGCTCTGTCTCTCACCCACGCACTGTCTTCTCTCCCCCTGCACTCTCTTCTCACCCGCCCCCCTTCCCCCCGCTCTGTATCTCACCCGTGCACTGTCTTCTCTCCCCCTACACTCTCTTCTCTGCCGCCCCCCCGCTCTGTCTCTCACTTGTGCACTTTCTCCCACTGCACCCTCTTCTCTGCCCCCCGTCTCTCACCCATGCACTTTCTCCCCCTGCACTCTCTTCTCTGCCGCCCTCCGCTCTGTCTCTCACCCATGCACTCTGTTCTCTCCCCTCTGCTCTCCCTCTCTCATCCATGCTTTATCTTCAACTCCGTGCTGTGATGAGTACAGCCTGCTTACAGCTAGGTGATGCAGAGTTCAGTGCTGTTGTTCGCTGGTGTCAGGTGACATCCCTGCTCTCTGCTCCTGGCTGTATTCAAAAGCCAGGAGCGCCGGAGGCTGCATTCATCACAGTGTGAGGAGAGAAACAGCACATGAGGAGGGGGGGATACAGTTACCCGGGCCCCATGCATCACAATGAGCTGTGGCAAACAACGCTGATGGTGTCCTAGACAGAGAGGGCAACCCTGTTTGTCCAGGACCCAGGTACATACAGGGCACAGATAGCAGAGCACAGGGAGCGGGGGAGAGTACGGAATGTGTGGAGGGGGCGGGGAAGGATGAGAGGGGCGAGGGCTCATCGCACTGTACCTGGTCAGCTGCCGGGTCAGCAACATGCCGTCAGCTGTGATGCCTGTCAACAAGGTCCAGCCCCTGTTGACGTATCATCACAGGACGCAGCAAAATCACAGCAGGAGCAATCCTATGACCGCTCTGAGTCGGGAGAGAGAGGCTGACAGCAGGGCAGGTAGGTAGTTGCTATCTACTTACCTGCCCCAATGTAGCCCAATAGTGAAATAACAAAAAATAAGCCAGATAACCCCTTTAACATTTCTCATCAGACGATCCTCTTGTTTAGGTATTATCTTCTGTGGTTGACTATAACACTACCTACTGTAAGTGGACAGGCAAGTGGGTGGGCGCACCCATCTCATCACTTTTGGGCCCTAAACTCCTGCATATAATGTTCTGCAAGGGCCTTGGGTGCGCCGGCAGCTTAGGAGCAGATGTGGGTCAGCGGCCTCTCATGTTATTGATTTCAGACACAGCCAGGTACCTGCGACTGAGACTGGGGCCAGTGGCATAGCTGAGAATGGGCCCAGTGCAAAAATTGAACCTGGGCCCCCCACATGTTGGTCAGATGTATGGGTCCTTGTAGTGTTCTAAATTCTATTAAGACATATGAGCTGCCCCCTCTCCTCCTTCATAATGTAATGTAGTAATGTCCCCCATTCTGGGGAACTTCCTGGTAAATATGGTCTCCATCATCGTATATATGTCTACCATCCTGGTATATATGTCCCCATCCAGGTCTATATGTCTTTATCCTGGGCCCATCCTGGTATATATGTCCTCATTTTGGTATATATAGCCACATCTTGGACCCCATCCTGCTAAATATGTCCCCATCCTGATATATATGTTCTCATACTGGTATGTATGTCCCCATCCTAAGTCCATGCTGGTAGATATGTCCCCATCCTGCTATATATGTCCTTTTTAAAAAAAACATTCTACTCACCTTCCTTCACGCTTACGTGGTGCAGCATCCTCCTCTGCAGCCAGAACACAGTGGCAAGCAGCTGACATTGGTATGCACACCATGGTGCATTTAGAAGAATAGCTCCAGCAAACAAGGATATATACAAGAGGGGTTTGAATGAAACTGATTTTTCTTTTCTGCAAAAACAGTACACTTCAACCTGAGCAAAAATCACCTTTTCACCTATAAAGCCTTTATCAAGGTTTTTCTGCATATTGAGGGACAATGGAATGAGTCTGCAGGTACAGACGATAATTATGACATCTGGGGAAAGGGTAAGGTGCCCATGATTGCAGACTCACGTTTCATTATGCAGCAGAAATGGGAGGAATGAGTAGCCCACGGGGAAAGAGGACCGAGTCCTGGAGAGAAGTGTTGATTTTTGCTGTGGTTGAGGTATACCATTTTTGCAGAAAAAAAAATCACTTTCATTCAAACCTCTCTTGCATTTATCCGTGAGTGCTGGAGCTATTCTGCTAAATATACGTCCATTTGTCTCCATAGCACCGACTATTTAGTGGTGGAGCCGAGTCCATCAACTGCCCGCCACTGTTTGGCCGTGTATTGCAGGGCAGGAACCCGCACATCCAGCTGAAGTAGGCACTGGGGATGGCGAGCCTCCCCTCACCATGGGGCCCCATACACCAATAATGTTAGAAATGCTCTGATGGCGGTCCTGGTCGACCAGACAATTTATTGTGCAATTTCTCCTGAGTACATCAATAGCCCATATATCATGGAAAACTACTGTTTGAGTGCATGGCAGGTCTCGGAAGGAAAGGAGCATGATTTGAATTTTGACGCAAAATTGTTGCTGGAATAGATTGCAGACCCCATGTCACATTTGAAGATCCTGACATGCCAAAACAGAATAAACCCCCACAAGTGAACCCATTCTGGAAACTACACCTCTCAAGGGACTAATCCAGGAGTGTACTGCACAATTTTAGCCCTCAGGTGATTAATGTAATTGTATAACATTGGGCTGTAAAAATAAATAAATACCATTTTTTCCAATAAAATGTTGCTTTAGCCCCAAAGTTTTATTTTTAAAAAGAGTAATGAGAAAATGAACCATGAATACATTTGAGGCACAGTGCAAAGCTCAGAAGAGAAGGGGCGCCATATTAAAGTTGGATTTAGTGTGAATAGTTTGGTGGTAATACCAGAAAAGCAGACCCCCATTAGTGACCTCATTTTACAAACTACACCCCTCAATAAATTTATCTAGGTTTGCAGTGAGCATAGTGACACCATAGGTGTATCACTGAATTTTATACCATTGGGTGGTGAAGAAAGAATAATTACATTTTTTTTACAGTAAAATGTTTTATCCCAAGTGTTTAATTTTTATAAGAGCTAATAAGAAAAAAAGAACCACACAGTTTGTTGTAGACTTTTCCTGAGAGGGCCAATATCCTCCATGTAATCAGGAACAACTTTTCATGTACAGTGGAAAGCCGAGAAAAGAAAGCTGAGCACCATATTAGATTTCACAATTAGCTGGAATGGTTTGAGGTGCTAGAATAGCATAAATCCCCCACATGTGACCCCATCTTACATAGATGGTGGATACCATATCACATTTGCAGAGTCAAAATAGTAGAAGTACTTTAACTCTGACCCCATTTTGGAAACAAAACCTCACTAAGAATTTATCAAGGGCTGTGGCAAGCATTTTGAACCCACAGATACTGTACAGAACTCTAGAACTTTGGAAAATGAAAACAAAAATTATGGGGGTGTTTTCTAGAAAAATGTTGTTTTAACCCAAAATTGTCAATTTCATAATGGGTTAAAGGTTGGAAATAGAGGCCACATTATGTGACACAATTTCTCACAAATGCTGTAATATTCCCATATGTTGTCGGAAACTATTGTCTAGCTACACAGCAGAGCAGAAGGAAGTAGTGATGAGCAAACCCTAGGTTCGGTATTTGGTGCTCGTACCAAACTCAAATTTTAGAAAAAAATACAAAAAAAAACTAACAGAATTCAGGTTCGGAGTTTGGGTGCTTTACATATGAAAACCACTTGTGCGAGAATCGCTGTACTCAAGTACACTCGATGCTCAGCCCAATGCAATTGAATGTAGTGTGCACCCAAAAAGAAAATGTAAAAATCCAGCTAACGCTCCCCCAGAGGTGTTCTGTTTATGGATAGCTACATGTGATCTGCTAATCAGAGAAGGGGGCATGCCGGACTGCCAGGTAAGAGGAAATGTAATCCAGCAAAGTTAAGGTCCTGGTGTTAAAACAAGCACTGTAGGTAACAACAGCTCAGACCTTGATAAGAGACACATCCATTACATTTTTGTGTTAACCCTTACAGCATGATGTCTTCAGAATACATATCAAAAACCTGCTCACAGATTCCCTTTAAAACTATGTTCACATTTATCTTCTGTTCTATGCTGCTCATTTACATCAGGATTTCTGTCTAGTTACTAAAAATGAGTTTCCCCCTATGAACTTTATCTGGCCTCTGTTCCGGTAGTGTAACTTCTTTTTTGGCATTGGAAGAACTGTGGTTGACCATATTTTTATGTGCTAAAAAGACACCTAACAAGACTGACACCACCGAAACAGTGCAGAAAACAAGAATGACAACGTCCACTTGAGTGAAAAATCTTCCTTCTTTTTATTCCATCAGAGTGCAAAAACCAATGCAACGTTTCGACATAGAATGTCTTGCTTGACAAAGACATTCTATGTCGAAACGTTGCACTGGTTTTTGCACTCTGATGGAATAAAAAGAAGGAAGATTTTTCACTCAAGTAGACGCTGTCATTCTTGTTTTCTGCATGGTATGTGAAACCAAGTGATCCCTTGGTACTGGACAAGCGTCCTAATACCGCCAGTTTGTGTGTTTACCCAGACGGTCAGTGACTTTAGGTGCTGCAGTTGTTTGGTATTTTACCACCGAAACAGTGGTCAGATGGCGTCCAAAGTAACTCTGTCTCATTACAGTGCATGATTCTGTTTAGTGTTTCAATAAAATCATATTTTTTTGTATTTTTAAATGGAGACCTCATGGTGAGTACTCAGCACAGAGAACACAATAAATTTGAACCTTGGCTTATACTGATTTTTGGGTGGCATAGTGAACAAATAAACAGCAGTTCAATAATTGTTTTTTGTTTTGTTTTGTTTTTTATACCATGCACCATGCACTATAAGATATGAGAAAAGTATTCTTCAGGTCAGTACAATTTCATGTATACCAGATTTTGTATCCTTTTTTATAGTTTGCTTCTTTTCCACACAAAAAAAAATATTTTTCATCAAAAATAGTTTTTTCCTCGTCATTAGAGATGAGCAGATTTAACTGTCAAGGATCAAGATTAAGGGGCACTTTGCACACTACGACATCGCAGGTGCGATGTTGGTGGGGTCAAATTGAAAGTGACGCACATCCGGCGCCGCAGGCGATATCGTAGTGTGTAAAGCCTTTTTGATACGATTAACGAGCGTAAAATCGTCGTCATCGTATCATCGGTGTAGCGTAGGTTATTTTCATAATTTGGAAATGACCGATGTTATGATGTTGTTCCTCGTTCCAGGGCATCACACTGTGTGTGAAGCCGCAGGATCGAGGAACATCTCCTACCTGCGTCATGCGGCTCACGCCAGCTATGCGGAAAGAAGGAGGTGGGCGGGATGTTTACGTCCCTCTCATCTCCGCCCCTCCGCTTCTATTTGCCGCCTGCCATATGACGTCGCTATGATGCCGCACGACCCGCTCCCTTAATAAGGAGGCGGGTCGCTGGCCAGAGCGACGCCGCAGGGCAGGTGAGTGCATGTGAAGCTGGCGTAGCGATAGTGTTCGCTACGCCAACTATCACCATGATATCGCAGCTGCGACGGGGCGGGGACTATCGCGCTCGGCATCGCAAGGATCGGCTTGCGATGTTGTAGTGTGCAAAGTGCCCCTAAGTCTAATTTCCAAAAATTTGTTCCATGCGGGTTTAAACACTCTGATTCAATTTGTAAGGAACAGCAAAAAATATATATAGTGTCATGAAAAATTATTCATTCCACATAACCTTTTCCACATTTTTTCATGTTACACCCACAAACTTAAATGTTTTCTTTGTGACTTTATGTGATCTACCAACCAAGTAGCAACTATTTAGGATGTGTAAAGGAAATAGTTGCTGGTTTTCTAAATATATTGAAAATTATATATCTGAAAATATTTTTTAAACTATTTAGAAAACTGTATCATTTCCTTTACTTTTTACAGATACTTTCTGGTATATCACATAAAATCCCCAAAAATTGAATTTAGGTTTGTGGGTGTAATGTGAAAAAATGTGGAAAAGCTCACGGGGTATGAATAGTTTTTCAAGGCACTGTATATACTTTACACCATTTCATACAATGCTAAAAATCCAGTGAGTGTTTAATAAAAGGTCAGTTTCAGTCATCAAAAAAGCAGCAAAAACGTATGGTTGCGTTTTTGCACTTTTTTCTTTACTTACTATAGTGAAAAGAGCTGCAAAAACACTGAAATAATTGATATGCTGCAGTTTTAAAAAAAAGCAGCAGTTTTCCAATTCAGTCAGGAAAAAGAAAGCAATTGTATGCAAGAAATTTCTCAAATCTCATAGACAGCACTGTAAAAAGCAGCTTTTAATTTGCATTTGCTGTCAAAACGCAACGTGTGAACATAGCCTAGCCACACAGGACTTCTGCTGACAGTTTGCTCACATCACCTCCTCCTTGTACAACAACGTCATTTGGGGGCAATAACTGATATTACAATATAGACTCTTACCCCTATTGCCCTTACAGGTAGGCATCACTATTCCTGTTGGAGTGGGTTCAGATTTCAGGTCTATACTATGACGTAACCTTTTTATTAATCTTTGATGAGAACATTCATTTTTGAAGACCACTGATCAGCATTCTTTACCTGGCCATATTTTTTATAATGGAATGTGACTATATAATGCGGAATTCATGATATCAAAATTCTAATTGTAAAAAAAATGCTGGTTTACTATTATTGCGCGGCAAAGTTTTCCGAGTTCCTTAAGCCATCTCTGGAGAAATAGTTCAAGCTTGGCTACATCAAAGCCAATTACATTCATTAAGGAGTGTTCTGCCGTAATAATATATAGGAGATTCATCTTTCTGCTTCTTCAGATGATTCCTCTTGATCTAGACCCCTGGTGTAGAGAAAAGGAGCTTACTTCTTTCTCCATCAGATGACTGCTTCTTAGACCGTGAACCAGGTGAATTCACAAATAGCAATAATTAATGGAGCCAGGAGCCTGTCTAGTACACTGTACTGCAAAATCAGTCTATTATATCTAGACAGACCACTGGTTTCCTGATCTTTCAAGGATATTCATATGCACTTGATGTGCTTGTGTAATACATCATATAAATTGCTGCCTTTAGGTCACATCACTTCTTCGCGGGATAAATTATCTCAGAAAGGTTTCTGCAGAGACAGCTTTAAGCAGTAAAATTAGACGATATTAGCCATGTTAGTACCCACATTATGGTGTTTATTCCTATTCTCTTACCAAATATACACAGACTGTACATCATTCATACCCCAGACACGTGTCATGGTTATTTTGTCCTCTGTACAGATCAAAACCAATTACTAGGTGATATTCTCAATCATAATTATGGCTCAAAATCTTTCAAAGCATTTTGATACTAGATGGCTTTACATGTCTGACGCATACAGGAGGAGAGATATATTTGAGATAATTGACACCACTAAGAACATGAATAAAATGTGATACATTAACTTGAAAAATGATGGAATTATTTGGTAGTAGCCATTGAATTACTTGTACAGGATTAACACGTAACGCCACTGAAAGTCTGAAAACTTAGGTGTGGTCACATAAACCCTCAATTAATATCCCATATTCTCCTAATGACATACTTCTTAAGCGGGCTTTATACGCTGCAACATCGCTAGCATCGGCTAGCGATGTCGAGTGCGATAGCACCCGCCCCCGTCGTAGGTGCGATATTGTGTGATCGCTGCCGTAGTGAACATTATCGCTATGGCAGCGTCACTCTCACTTACCTGCTCTGCGACGTCGCTCTGGCCGGCGAACCGCCTCCTTCCTAAGGGGGGTGGTTCGTGCGGCATCACAGCGACGTCACACGGCAGGCGTCCAATAGAAGCGGAGGGGCGGAGATGAGCGGGACATAACATCTCGCCCACCTCCTTCCTTTCGCATTGCCGGTGGAGGCAGGTAAGGAGATGTTCGTCGCTCCTGCGATGTCACACACAGCGATGTGTGGTGGAACGAGGAACAACATTGCTAAGAAACAGAAAACGATTTTTTGTTTCAGGATGACCTCTCCGTTTTAAACGATTTTGACCGCTTTTGCGATCGTTTAAGGTCGCTCATAAGTGTCACACACTGCGATATCGTTAATGACAAACAACGTGACCCCGACGATAAATCATTAATGATATCATAGCGTGTAAAGCCCGCTTTAGGCCTGTTTCACGCGTCAGTGAAAAACAGACATTTTTCACTGACATGTTAAAAACACATATGTCCCTCCGTGTGCCGTGATTCATTGCACATGTGTGTTCTCCATGTGCTATCCATGATAAGTGATAGCACATGGAGATCAGGTATTCCAAACTCACCTGTCCCCGCTCCTGCTGTCCGTGGTGCTGAATCTCCGACTCTCCTGTGTCCAGCCAACGCTGTCTAACCTCTGAAGCTACATTCGGGTCAGCTAGGAAGGAAGCAGCAGACAGCAGCGGCTGAAGACAGCGTCGCTGGAGACGGGTGAGTTTAAAAAGCCTTTTATTTTAAATGTATGTGTTTTTCTGGTACATGTTTCATGGAGCACACCACTGTGTGTTGCGTGTGACATCAGTGATGCCAGGAAAAAATGGACATCTCTCCATGCAGAAATCACGGACAACCATGTACGCCCCACTGAGACACGTCAGTGAGAAATCACTGGTGTATGCACAGACCCATTGATTTTAATGGGTCTGCGCATGTCCGTGATTCTGGTACATATAAAAACTGTCACATACCTACCAGAATCACTGACATGTGAAAGAGACCTTAGAGTTTAGGAAGCAGAGATATGGAGGATTTTTTGATGGAGTCTTCATGGTGACCATACATATTTAGGGCAGGTTAACACGACAGCAACAAAAAGTTCCCATTTCCTGCCCGAAAATTGGGATGATTTTTTTCTCGCTTGTCATCCATAAGTGGTCCACATGGAATCCGTTTTTTACACAGGAAAATATCAGACTACTCTGCCTCTTAGGATAACATTGGTCCGAGTGCACTGTTCTGTTGGACCGCACTCCAACCGAAAATACGGTCATCTGCACAAGCTCTAAGAAAGGTTTGGTAAAATGGTCTAAAATAAAGTTTTGGGGTAAAACACCAGACGTATGCATACTTTCAGCTTTCTGTTCAGTCGTAAAAGCAGAAACAAAGAATCAAAAAAGGTGTAAGGTTACTCAAAGTTTTTGTATAGAAATAGCAGGGCAAATATGATATGTGCATGCCAAAAACTAAGTAAAAAATAACTTTTATTAGATAATTAAAACAGCACACAAACAAATAAGCCTGAAATGAAACATATTAGATTTGCCCTGCTATAAAAGCAGAAACCAATAAAACATAAAAACAAAATAATAATGGCAATTTCACATCCATCACAAGACTGACAATAATGACTATACCAGTGTCTGGCATTGTGCTAAAAAAACAAACAAGCACTACATGCTATACTTTTTATTTTCCACAGCATTTTTAATCATTGGTTTGTGAATTCAAATCAATTTACATCAGTGGGAGATCAAGAGTAACACGTAAAAAAAATAAGCATTAAAGTCAAGGGAGTATGGATGGATGATCAGACTACGTAAGATTTGTTTGTAGTCTGTAACCATAGAGGCAGAAAGGTATCTATAGGAGCTACACACACAAGATGCAAACATAAGCCTATAAAAAAGTGTAAACCTATAAAGAAAGAAGAGGGTCCAGCCACTACCTCGGTGAAAAATATATAATTTAATTGATAAATTGGCAATAAAAAACGAAGAAAACATATAGTCAGATACAACAAGTGCTGGTAAGGATGCAAAAAGTAAAGGGAGAAAACATCCCAGCGCTGACAGGAATTGTAGCAAATAAAAAGTACAGAGGTGGGAGTAAAGTGCCTATGCAAATTTAGCAGCAAAGTTAATAATATTGACAATAATCAGGGGGCATCTGGTCCACAAAAAAGTGCTCAAGTGCGATAGCAGCCATAAAACTATAGCAGCATAGGTAAAGGGCTACCAAAAGTCACCACTAATAAAGTGCATATGCAAAGAAGAGAGTTGTTAAGCTTTAGCATGACACATATCGATAATACCGCCAAGTCAGCGGGGGGTGTAACTCCAAGAACCGCAACGCACGTTTCATGTGGGCTTCTTCGAGGGAGTCGCCTATAAAAAAAAAAAAAGTATACAGACTGATAAATTTAAAGACTGTTTTAGGACTTTGATGTGGATGGTTTATACTAAGAATATAATGTCAGCAACTGATTGGTGGGGCGCTGTCTCTTGACATCCTACTCAATCAGCTTGTTGAAGGGGTCTTTATTGTAAACAAGATACAGCTCTGTACATGTTGTCGTGATTTGCCAGCATTGTAGCTTATTCCCAGTGAGCCATAGTACAAGGCACAGCTGCTAGAGGATGTGGTGAGCTGTGCTTGGTAAACAAAAAAGGGGACATGGCAGTATACACCGTGTGAACAATTATTAGACAAGTTGTATTTTAGAGGATTTTTTTTCATTATTTATCAACATCTATGTTCTCAATCAACCCAAAAGACTCATACATATTACAGCCTAATATTTTTGGAAGTTGGAATGGGATTTTTTTAGATTTGGCTATCTTAGGAGGACCCGAAAAGGTCCCACAAGTTCATCTCTGATGATACCAGCCCATACCAGTACCCCACCTCCACCTTGCTGGCGTCTGAGTCGGAGTGGAGCTCCCTGCCCTTTACTGATCCAGCCTCTGGCCCATCCATCTGGCCCATCAAGAGTCACTCTCATTTCATCAGCCCATAAAACCTTTGAAAAATCAGTCTTAAGATATTTCTTGGCCCAGTCTTGACGTTTTATCTTATGTTTCTTGTTCAAAGGTGGTCGTTTTTCAGCCTTCCTTACCTAGGCCATGTCCCTGAGTATGGCACACCTTGTGCTTTTTGATACTCCAGTAACGTTGCACTTCTGAAATATGGCCAAACTGGTGACAAATAGCATCTTGGCAGCTTCACGCTTGATTTTCCTCAATTCATGTGCAGTTATTTTGTGTCTTTTTTGCCTAGCACGCTTCTTGCGACCCTGTTGGCTATTTGCCATGAAACGCTTGATTGTTCGGTGATCACGCTTCAAAAGTTTGGCAATTTCAAGACTTCTCCATCCCTCTGCAAGACATCTAACAATTTTGGACTCTTCAGAGCCCGTCAAATCTCTCTTCTGACCCATTTTGCCAAAGGAAAGGAAGTTGCCTAATAATTATGCAACCCTTATATAGAGTGCTGATGTCATTACACCACACCCCTCCTCATTACAGAGATGCACATCACCTGATTTACTTAATTGGTAGTTGGCTCTCAAGCCTATACAGCTTGGAGTAGGACAACATGTAGAAAAAGTATCATGTGATCAAAATACTCATTTGCCTAATAAGTCTACACACAGTGTATGAGTTTACATACTGTTGGTGCCATTGTAAAGGAACTGTTAGTGTACACCATTGGTTTAACTATATCTCTCAATTGAATTCAATTCATTAACACAGATTTGATGTGATACAATAGTCTGGATCCTTCCGCCTGCCAAAACAGATTTCTTCTAAAATTAAATGCCAAAAATGTTTAAAAATTATAGACGATCCTGCCCCTCCTGTGTGCCGTGTCTGCATCCCCCTCCAAGGGATTTTATCTGTATAATAAATGTTTCACAGTCAATTTATATTTCAGAAAAATCAACATCAGCTAATTTCACATGGTATCATAAACCAAATGGGACATGAATTATGCACTGCTCCATGAGATGCACTGGTATACCCGCTTATTCTTCTGATGGCTGAATGTGGATCATTGCATACAATAAAGAAATCCCCCCGGAACATTAATTTGTGCAGAGGAAAGTCATATCCACCTAAACTTACACATCCCTTATACAGAATGGAAGTGGCAGCTTGCACTGTGGTGCTGACTTATCCAATGTCATGTTTATGGCAATTGCTGTAATATTGTCAGATTTCTAATGAATAGTAACACTGTCTATTCACAAGGGTGTAATACCTTGTCCTAGCCAATGATAGCACAAATTGCTTTTGTATTTTAATGCTGCATGCATTTCTGGACTCACCTGAATAATGAAACAAATATATAATCGTATTGTCATCATGTATTACCATACGGCAAACGCATAGCAGTTTAATGGATCAGTTTCGTCCCTCGAGTAAGTACAAGTTTCAAATCATCTGATGATCAGCAGGTCTATAGCAGGAGATATGTAATACTGCGGTGCTGGTAACAGAGATCTCAGTGTGATGATGTACAGTCATGTTTATGGTAATTGTTATTGGCTGGATAAGCGCAACTTTGGAAGGAATTTATGAAATGTTATAATGTGGTTGAAAAAGAATACATTAAGAAACCGTATGAGTCTTTTAAAGTCAAATCTTGATATCCCAGGAGTGCTGGCAGGGTTCAAATATAAGACTATATTGGCACGGCGCAACTAGACACCGATTGGCCCCCACATGCATGTTCCCCAGATGTATGGGCCATTGTAATATCCCAGATCCTATGAACAAACATACACTGGAGATCAAAATTAGAGAACAATGTATGATCACTTGCTTTTTTTAAAAAAAATAATGGAATCTACATTGATCAACATTTGAAGTTTTTTTTTGTAATGGGTACACCATGCCACTAGAACAGTGTTTTACAATAGATCCAAAGTTTATCAACATAAAACCTTTATTTTGCCCAAAACGTGATGATCATAATTAGTGAACAGCAATGACTGTAGCACAGAGGAAGATTATAAGTACATTTTCTGAAGGTAACAACAGTCACCAATCAGTAGGACATGTACAGGCCTTTGCTTTGAATGCCTTCAGCACATCTGAACCCACAAGACATCACTAGTCTCTCACACTGCTCTGGTGGGATTTTGGTCCCCTCTTCTTCCAGTCTCTTTCACAGCTCTTTGACTGTTGTGGGTTTCTTGGCCATAACTTTGTCACTAAGTATTTTCCAGAGGTTTCCTATTGGCTTTAGATCAGTACTCTGGGCTGGTTATTTCATTGTTTAATTGTTTTCTGTTTCAAGGAACTGCTTTACTCGTTTTACTGTGTGACAGGGTGAATTGTCCTGCATGAAAATTGCTGGATGATTGAGTGATCAACGCAAGTAAGGAACCACATGTTGTTGAAGAATGTTCTGATACACACTTGCATTCACTCTGCCATGTAGCTGTATGAGAGGTCCAACTCCTGCTGCAGAAAACATTCCCCAAACCATGACACTTCCTCCACCATATTTCACTGACTTATTAACACACTTCAGGTTCAGTCTTTCCTCAGTCTGTTGATGAACATAACGTTTCCCATCAGACCCAAATAAATTAAACTTGCTTTCATCACTAAAATGAACTGTGGACCACTTCTCCTCTGTCCACACATCAAGTTCCTCGCAAAAGGTGAGTCTATCCTTTTGCGTCGTTCTGCTAATGAGAGGTTTGGTCACTGCAGAGTGGGCTTTTCAGTCCAAATGCTCTTAAACGTTGTGACACTGTATGATGAGACAGATCCTTACCCTGTTCAGTGCTGAACTAGTGAGCAATTCCAGCTGCAGTGTTGAAACAATTACCCATGGAGATTCTTTGCATTATCCTGTCCTCTCTTGCATTTGTCTTTCAATGGTGACCAGCCTTCTTGTAGGACTTGAAAGAGTTTGTGATGTTTTAATGATGCAATATTCCCAAAACCACAGAAATGGTTGACCAACTTCTCTTGCTATGGCTGATAGTGTCTCCCTTTTGGCTTTTGCGTGGACAACCTGCTGCTGGAGGGTTTCAGTCACTTTGGAATGGCACACCATTTTTGCAAAATTAGTTAGGCTACCAGTTAAATAGGGTTTGTCAAATAATTAAGGAAATTAGCACCATGTGTCAGATTAACACCAATAACTTGCAGGTATCTGAAAGTGTTCTCTAATTTTGATCAGTGTTCTTTTTAATTTATGTCATTTAAATTTTTATTATGTGTTTTTAAAAACATTCAACTTATGACATAAGCTTTAAATAATGCTAGTTTCCTCATGTTAGGATATAATCATATAGGACTACACAATGACCTTAACATTTCTCAAATTGTGTGTTGTTCTCTAAGTTTGATCTCCAGTGTATGTGTCCCTCCCATATTATAATGTGCCCCTGACGCGCCCACGGGGTCTTGTGGTTACCCGTCACCAGGCCGCGGTGCTTCTCCTGGGTCACCGTGGTGGCCTTGCCCAGTTTCGTGACTCTGGCTGTGTCAATAAAGATGGGGATGGGGACTATGGGAGTAGTTATTCGTGACGCCAATTGTGCGGCCAATTATTAGCCGCCGCTGCGGAACTTCTTCTCTGGGGTGGATGATAACGCAGCTCAGATGGTACAGCTCTCCACAGGCAGAGCTCAGGCCCCAAGGTGGATGATGGTGGTAGTAGTGGCCTATGGCGAAGAAGCATGAGGATGCGAGCGCCGGCAGAGATGGGACGACACAGAGGGTGCAGTTCAAGTTCTTTTACTCACTGGAAACACACTGCCGTTGGAGTGCCGGGCTACGCTGTGATGGGCCTCAGCCGATCCCGGATACTTTGGTGGTCGAGGCCGGTGTTTCCTTCTGTGTGTCACCTTTCGACGGTTTCCCTCCACCCCAGCTCCTGGGCCGTGGAACGGGTCACGGGTGCCTTCTGCACTCCCCGTGAACCCTGGGATTCCCCTTCTTTCCTAGGAACCCAGGTCGAGCTTCCAGCTCCAGACCACGGGCCCCATACTGTCCGTGTGTTTGCTTGTCTGCTCCTGAGTCCCTCCTGACGCCTGCCGCGTCCGAAGCTATCTTCTGACTGACTTGTGTGTGAGATGGCTCCTAACTTTCCCTGTTGGTGCCCCGACTTCCGAGAAGAGTTCCCATACATCATGATGGCCACCCCAGCACCTACCCAAGCCCAGTCCCAGTGGAAGAGCTTCTGTGTTTATGTGTTGGATGAGTGTGTTGGTGGTGAATACCGGTGATGACCTCCTCCGTATCCGAGATGAATACTGCACCTCGGGTGAGGCACAGTATCCTGTGGGGCCTGAAGCCGCAGGGGCGCAACACCCCATTCTGTAATAATGTCTTCCATTCTGGGATCCTTCCAGTAAAAATGTCTGCATCCTGCTTTAAAGCGCACCAATCAGCAGGTTTTCCTATATAAACTAAAGCCTGCTTTACACCATACGATCCAGCATATGATATCGTATGCGATCGTACCCGCCCCCATCGTATGTGCGGCACGTTCAATTTGTTGAACGTGTCGCACAAACGAATAACCCCCCATCACACTTACTTACCCGTCCATATAACCTCGAAGTGGGCGGCGAACATCCACTTCCTGGTGTGGGAGGGACGTTCGGCGTCACATCGACGTCACGCGGCAGCCGGCCAATAGAAGCGGAGGGGCGGAGATGAGCGGGACGTAAACATCCCGCCCACCTCCTTCCTTCCTCATTACCGGCGGGAGCCGCAGGACGTAGGTAAGATCTGTTCATCGTTCCCAGGGTGTCATACACTGCGATGTGTGCTACCCCGGGTACGATGAACAACCTGACGTTCAATTTTTAGGAATTGAACGACGTGCATGCGATGAACGTTTTACCGTTCAATCGCAATCGCACATAGCTGTCACATGCTACAATGTAACTTACGATGCCTGATGTGCATCACTTACGACGTGACCCCGCCGACACACTCGTAAGATATATTGTAGCGTGTAAAGCGCCCTTAAAGCCAGTGGTATACTGGCGCTATCATGCGGATTCTATACATACCTTACTTTTAGTTGTCAGCGCAGCTGTATAGGTTTTCAAATCCAAGCATGTAAAACTTGTGAAATGTACAGGTTTTTGATTGGCAGCAATCACTATCAAAACCCACCCCATCTATTAGCTGCTCGGCAGCTGATGCCAATCAAAGACCTGTGTATTTCACATACTTTACTTGCTTGGATTTCAAAACCTATACATCCGATCTGACAACTAATGTATGTATAATGTATAGAATGTATAGAATCAGCATGATAGTGCCAGTATAGCATTGGCTTTAGTTTATTAAGAAAATCTTGGTGATTGGTGCACTTGCTCTTCCATCCCCTCTCCCTCAGAGTAGCTGTCATATACCGTCCACCAGGCTCACCCACCCAGTTCCTTGACCACTTTTCAGCCTGGCTGCCGCACTTCAGAGTTACCAACCCTTATCCTAGGAGACTTTAACATCCCGATAAACAGCCCCTGCTCCCCATCTGCATCCCAGCTTCTATCTCTCACCACCTCCCTTGGCCTCTCACAACTCTCATCCTCTGAGACACATGAAGATGGTAACACCCTTGACCTGGTCTTTATCCGCCTCTGCTCAATCTCTGACTTTGACAACTCACCTCTTCCCCTCTCTGACCACAACATCCTCTCCTTCAAACTCACAAACCCTTGCCCATCCCAGCACACTCCCACCAATCACACATTCAGAAACCTACAGGCCATCAATTCTCAGACACTTTCAGACTCTTTACATGCATCACTGTCCCCTATCTCCTCACTTTCCTGTCCTGATCTGGCTGTAAAGCACTACAATGACACACTCAGGAGTACACAAGACCAAGTAGCGCCCCTCACCTTCAGAAAGACCAAACACAGAGTAAAACAGCCCTGGCTCACATCCCAAACTCTATTTCTTCAGCGATGCTCCAGGAGTGCCAAACGCCTACCAGAAAACTTCATCCACTACAAGTTCATGTTAAGGACCTACAACTATTCCCTTCACCTCGCCAAACAGACCTACTTCACCACCCTTATTTCCTCACTTGCCAACAATCCAAAAAAGCTCTTTGACACCTTTCACTCCCTCCTCAGTCCCAAAGTACAGACCCCTGTCACAGCCCTTCATGCTGATGATCTGGCCTCGTATTTCACATTGAAAATAGAAAACATCTGCCAAGAGATCAGCTTGATCCATCCTGCACAAGCAACTACAGACTGGTCTCCAATCTCCCCTTCATCTCTAAACTCTTGGAGCGCCTGGTCTACTCTCGCCTTACCCGCTACCTTTCCACTCACTCTCTTCTAGATCCTTTACAGTCTGGCTTCCGCCCTTTACTCTCAACAGAAACTGCCCTTGTCAAAGTGACCAATGACCTATTGACAGCAAAACGTAACGGTTACCACTCTCTGCTTATTCTTCTTGACCTTTCTGCTGCCTTCGACACTGCTGACCATAGTCTCCTTCTCTCTATGCTCCATTCTATCGGCCTAAAGGACACTGTCCTCTCCTGGTTCTCTTCCTATCTTTCTGGCCGTTCATTCAGTGTATCATTTGCTGGCTCCACATCTTCTCCTCTCCCTCTCACTGTTGGGGTCCCTCAAGGTTCAGTCCTTGGCCCTCTTCTTTTCTCCCTCTACACTGCCCCAATTGGAATGACCATCAGCAGATTTGGCTTCCAGTACCATCTTTATGCTGATGACACACAGCTATACACCTCATCCCCTGAGCTCACCCCCACTGTACTACAGAACACAAGTGACTGCCTGACTGGAGTTTGCAACATCATGTCTGCTCTCTATCTGAAACTTAACCTTTCCAAAACTGAACTTCTTCTTTTTCCTCCAACCTTCCTAAACCTCTCCCTCTCTGTGTGTGGCACAACGATAAGTCCTAGGCAGCAAGCCCGCTGTCTGGGTGTTAAACTTGACACTGATCTCTCCACCTCCCACATACAATCTCTTGCCCGCTCCTGCCGCTTGCACCTCAAGAACATCTCTAGAATCCGCCCCTTTCTCACTATGGAAACGACAAAAACCCTCACCGTGGCCCTGATCCACTCTCGCCTTGCCTACTGTAACTCTCTATTAATTGGTCTCCCCCTAACTAGACTCTCTCCTCTACAGTCCATCCTTAATGCAGCAGCCAGGGTCACCTATCTGGCTCACCGCTACTCGGATGCCTCTGCTCTCTGCCAGTCATTGCACTGGCTGCCCATATATCACAGGATCCAATTCAAACTGCTTGTTCTCACCCACAAAGCTCTCCACAGTGCGGCACCCCCCTACAGCTCCACCCTCCTCTCTGTCTATCACCCCACCCGTTCTCTACGCTCTGCAAGCGACTTTCGACTAACATCCACACTAATTCGAACCTCCCACTCCCGGATCCAAGACTTCTTCCGAGCTGCACCAACCCTCTGGAATGCTCTACCCCAAGAAGTTAGGACAAATCACAACTTACTCAGCTTCAGACGCACCCTAAAGACGCATCTTTTTAGGGCGGCCTATCACACTCCCTAATCAGATTCAATTCACATATTCCCTCTACAACTTCTCACAACATAACTCCACAGCAAACTCCATGGCACCCAAAGGCATCTCAAGGCTCGGGCCCACTGGTCCAGGAAACCACTATCTAGCCCCATTTCCATGAGATGGCTGGATTGTCATTGTAAATAAGCACTTGAACCTTGCCTCTCCCCCCCATCTCATTGTAGATTGTAAGCTCTCACGAGCAGGGTTGTGTTTTTTCTTTTTTTTTCCTCTAAATATGTATTTCTATAACTGTTACTTGTTTGTATATCATCCTCCTGAATTGTAAAGCGCTGCGGAATATGTTGGCGCTATAGAAATAAAGATTATTATTATTATTATCATTATTATGTCCTCCATCCTGTGCTCCTTCCTGGTATAACGTTCTGCATCTCTTCTCCAGTAATTGTAAGTAAAAAAAATGATTCTTTTTACTTTACTCCACTCCCACAACGTGTCCTTTTTGTATAGCCAGAACAGAAGCTGGAAAATTACATCAGTATGCAAGTTGAATGTGCGTCCTCTCCAGCCCATCATTATGCTCCTGCTACGTTCCTACAATTAGCTTTTTGTGAGCTTTTGATGTTGCAGATTTTCTGCAGCATTTGTGCACCTATTACACTGTTCTACATATTTTCAAAGTCATCAGGTTCAGTAATGAAATCAGCCATTTCTTAATGATTTTGACTAGGGCCAGACTGGAACTAAAAAGCAGCCCTGGCACAGAAACTCGACCAGTCCACATACAATATGACCCCTTATCCCAACGATCAAAGATAGCAGTGTGCAATGCAAAGTACAGCGAATTTTGTGCATCCTGGCATTCACTTACCGTATCTCTCGTGTGAAAAAAAGCTGACCAACTTTCATCAGTGTTAAGTCAGTGTGTCAAGTTTTAGTGGTACTTTGCACGCTGTGACATCGCTAGCCGATGATAGCGATGCGAGCGCGATAGTACCCGCCCCCGTCGCACATGCGATATCTTGTGATAGCTGCCATAGCAAACATTATCGCTACAACAGCTTCACACGCACTTACCTGCTCTGCGACGCTGCTCTGGCCGGCGACCCGCCTCCTTCCTAAGGGGGCGCGTCGTGCGGCGTCACAGCGACGTCACACGGCAGGCGGCCAATAGAAGCGGAGGGGCGGAGATGAGTGGAATGTAAACATCCCGCCCACCTTCTCCCTTCCGCATTGCCGGTGGACGGCTTGCGCAGGTAAGGAGATGTTTGTCGGTCCTGCGGCTTCACACACAGCGATGTGTGGAGCTGCAGGAATGACAAACAACATCGTACCTGCGGACGCACCGACATTATGAAAATGAACGATGTGACACAGATCAGCGATTTTTGACTGTTTCACGCTCGTTCATCTTCTCTCCTAGGCTTTACACGTTGCGACGTCGTTACCGGTGCCGGATGTGCGTCACTTTCGATTTGACCCCGACGATATCGCAGTAGCGATGTCGCAACGTGCAAAGTACCCCTTACAATTGGTGCAATTAAAAGCTACCATTAGTACCATTAGGTACTATGTGCACACTTAGCAGATTTGCTTCTTTTTTCATGTTTTTTTTCTTGCAGATTTTAATCAATACTGCAAGTCATCCCAGCAAAGTCTATGAGAATCCTGAAGTGATGTGCACATGTTGCTTCTTTTTTCCCTGCAGATAGTGCTGAAAAAAGAAACAGCATTTCAATTGTTTCTGCTTTTTTCCAAGCGTTTTCCCTATCTCAATAAATAAAAAAAAAGCATGAAAAGAAGCATAATAGCAATGTTAAAGTCAGATAGCATGTGGATAGTACACGGATGTCAATGTTTACTGTCCATGACTTCCACGGACCATAGACTTGTATGGGTGATTTTGATCCATACCTTAAAGTGAACTTGTCAGGTGCAATATGCACCAAGAGCAGTTCTGGTTGCATATTGCTAATCCCTGCCTAACAGACCCTTTATATAGTAGCAGTGATAAAAGGATCTTTAGAAAAAGTATTTCTAAAGATCTTTTATGATATGCTAATGAGTGCAGGAACTAGTCGCAAGGGTGTTAGTTCCTGCGCTCATTCCACGCTCTTAGCATGTAAGCACGCCCACAGGGGCGAACTACCATGCTATTCAATGCAACATCACCAGCAGTTATGGATGTACCTGTCGTGCCTAGGGATATGGGGTACTCAGTCCCGGGCGGTATATGTCTTGGGAATGTCACGGTGGTAGCCGATGTCCGGTTCCGTGCCCTGGGCCCTTTTTGTAATGGGGTGTATTTACAGGGGATCTAGATTAATGTTCATACGTGACACCACTTGCTGTGTTGCAGCTGTATATATATGGAGCCGCCAATGCAGAATGTCACTACTGGGGCTGGTGGTAATTGCAGCCTGGATGGTAGGCCCTCCACAAGCAGGGCCGGGTCCCAGAGGATGGGTGTTGTGACAGGCATTGGAAGAAGGTAGTCCACACAGAGGTATAGTGCAACTGGTTTTTACTCACTGCTGGTTGATGGACACAGGTTACCCGAGGCCGACTGGTTTCACCTCCAGGGCCACTTCGTCCCAGTGACACTTCAGTACTCTGGTACCTTCTTCCCCTGCACCTGTCTCTGGTAAATGGATCCCCATGTTGTAGAGCAACTGGGGGTCCCCGTTCGGTGGTTTGTCCACTTCTGTGCGCCTGACGGTAGTGTGAATCCTGTGGAGTTGGAGTCTCTGGTCCTATCCCTGGTTCTCCCTTTGCTACTGAGTCTTCGGATTTTTAGGGTCAGCGAGGTCCTTGATGGTCCCCTCGCTGTGCAGGTGTTAACAGGTCGGCTTGAAGCTCTTTCCTGTCCTAGGGTCCTGTACCTCGTTGGTGCATAGTTCCGGGAGTACTCCACCGTACTCCACCAGCAACTACTCTCCTGGGTACCAGGTTACCGTTAACCCGGGTCAGAACGTCTCCTCACGTCCACCTGCACTCCTTGACCCTCTCATACTTTTTCTGACTACTCTCTTCAGTCTGTCCCTCCCACCTGGTCAACTAGTGGACTGGATTGGTTCCACCTCTAGACGGCCATCCATTGGTCCGACCCTAGCTAAGTACCATTGTATGGGGGATTGTTGGGGAAAAACTGAGATTACCTGGGTTTTTGGTGTTACCGGCAATTGGTCTCTGGGTCCTTAGAGGGTAGGCGGCCATCTATTGGTCCTACCCTAGCTAAGTACCATTGTATGGGGGATTGTTGGGGAAAAACTGGGATTAACTGGGTTTTTTGTGTTACCAGCACTGGGTCTCTGGGTCCCTAGGGGGTAGGCCCTGCATCCTTGTGGGGATACAGAACCTTGTAGTACCCTGATGGCTTCAGGGGTGCTACATAACTCTGTCCACTGTGACCGCTAATCTGAATGCCCGGCACTTCCTGTTATGCCCTTGTATGAAGGCCGGTGTACACGTCCCGCCTTCAGAGACGTCCTAGACGCATTACCAGAAGTGCTGAGACTTCTGATCAGCGGTCACAGCAGGCAGAGGTACATGCATCACCACTGGTGATGCTGCATTGACCAGCATGTTAGCAAGCCTCACCCTAAGAGGGCGGAATGAGCACAAAAACGCCCTTGAAACTAGTCCCCGCGCTCATTAGCATATCATAAAGGATCTTTAGAAATAGTTTTTCTAAAGATCTCTGTATGTATGCTACTAGATGCTGGGATGGTTAGGCAGGGATTAGCAATATGCACCTGTGACGCCCTGGGCAAGCCAGGGGTCACAGGTCATAACACCACCACACCCTACACCCCAGTTAGGAACACTAAGGCTAACCTAAAATCCTTGTTGCCTTCCTCCAGGGGCTGATGTTCACACCAGGGGGTGGGCCAGGCGGTTGGCTCCGCCCACCGAGGAATTCACAGCACTGGAGGCGGGAAGAACCAGGCAGTTGAGCTAGGGTTGTGAAGGAGTAAAGATAGAGTTTGGACAGGAAGAAGAACAGAGTCTAGCTGAGGGCTAGTGTGTCGCCCTGGGCAAGCCAGGGGACACAGATAACAACACACACGCACCCCACATTCCCTGTAGGTACACCAGCTAACCCATAAATCCTTGTTGCCTTCCTCCAGAGGTTGATGATGCACACCAGGGGGTGGGCCAGGCGGTTGGCTCCGCCCACCGAGGAGCTCACAACACTGGAGGCAGGAAGTAACCAGCCAGTTAGAGTCCAGTGAGGGACATGGAAGGAGTGAAGTGAAGCCCAGTCAGGGCAAGTGTGAGGAGCAAAAGGAGAGAAAGTAAACAGCAAAGTGAAAGTAGTAAAGGAGACAAGCAAGTAAAGTGACAGAAAGCCTGAAGTTGGTCTGTGGCTGTGTGCCCGGACGGAGTCAGCAAGGTCAGCAGACAGCGGTGAAGATCTGCATTGGGACTGTCTGGAGGTTGCTGGAAGGGCCACGGAGGCTGTGTGTATCCAGGGCCTGGAGCAGTATACAAAGGGCAGTCAGTACCAGAGCAGGGGCTTTCGGATCCCAGCAAGGCTTGGAGTCGCTGTAAATTGCTAAATCCGTTAGTGAAGGGGACGTAGATCTCCCAACAAGCAAGTCCTGATTGAGGGCAAAGGTCCAACCACAACGGGGAAACACCGCCACCGCCAAGGCACCAGTTTCCCAGGGCCGGCGCCTGCGGGCAAAGTGTGGAGCTCCTCCGGCACAGATTGCAGTCAGGGAGCGGGTAACCGGTGGGAATCCACCGCTACCAAAGAGACATTTCAAAGGTGCAGGGAAGAGATCGTCACCGCTAACTGCAGGGAACCGCAGCACCGTGAACCGTCCGAGGGACCCGTCCAACCAGCCGTTTGTTTACCGAGAACTGTGTCGTGTTTACTGGCTGAGTGAGTACCTCAGTGCCGCAAGGCACAGCGCTGCCCCTGCGCCCCCTGCACCCCACTGGGCCCCGGGATCACCAACCCCTACCCACGGAGGGGTAACACAACACCTGGCTGCTCCCATCACCATCCCCGGGATCCCCGTCCAGAGCAGCGGTGGTGCAATCACCACAACCGTGGGTGGCGTCACGAACTATAACCCCAACAAACATCCCCTTTTCACTCACGGGCGAGGAGTGTCGCTCGAGACACCCCGGGATCCGGCCCGCAGCTCGAGCCACCAGGAGCAACTGCCGGACCCGAGCAGAAGGGGTGAGCGCGGTGTGCTGACACCCTCCTCCCCGCCCGCGACAATTTGGCGTCACGAACAGGATCTTACCGCTCTGCCGTCAGGTAGAGGTGCGCCTTGTTACCGCCGGAGGCATCCGGCAGAAAAATTTCAGAAGCCGCCATCTTTGGCGCGAAAAGTTCCCGCTCGAGCGTCTTCTCGAGCAGTAGAGGCGCGAAGGCCAAAACCCCGCCCCGAGAGAGGAGGGGCCGGAAAGAGCTAAGGGGGACGGAAACAAGATGTCTGCGCCCGACGGAGCCGCTGGAGGAGCGGTGGTCGCAGCCGCAGCGGCACCCGCGGATGGGAATGGGGCTGCCCAAGTCCCGGTTGTACCGGCGGGAGGTGCCGCGGCCCCCGCGCTTGCTCAGGTCATGCCGTTTTCCTTGCCCTATGCACCCGGAGCTGCCTGGCTACCGCAGTATGACGGGAAACCGGATGCCCTACAGGCTTTCCGGAAGAAGCTTAACCCGTTGCTAGAGCTGTATCCCCTGACTGATAAGCAACGTGCGGCGATAGTGCTAGGCCAGTTAACCGGTGCGGCGGAGCAGGAAGCGGAGACCTGGGCCGAGGGGGACCGGCTCTCTGTAGCCGCCATCTTCGAGAGGCTACAGACTGCCTTCGAGACCCGGACCGAAGCTGAGCTGAGGATGCAGTTTTACCAGTGCCGGCAACGAGCTGGGGATAGCATTCGGGACTATGCTCTACGTCTGCAGACCGCCCTCCGCACGCTGAAGCGGGTGAACTCTATTAATGAGGCGGATAGCAACAAGATGTTAGTGGAGCAATTTGCGCAGGGGATGAGGTCCCCTGAGGATCGTAAACAACTCCGGCTGTGGGCCCTAGAACACCCTGATGTGGACTTTGCTGTGTTAAAGGAGCGAGCTATTAAAGCACTACAGCCCCTAGCTGCTGAAGTTCTGGAACCCGTCCCGTGGCCCGTCGAGACAGCTCCTGTTATGGCGGCCTCAGCCAAACCAACCTCTGTAATGCCTGCAGCCCCGAGCAGCACCGTCGAAGAGTTGGCCGCCCAGGTCCGTCGCCTGGACGGAGACCTTGCCAAAATCCTTGCTGCACTGCAACCTCTGACCAGATCCCAGCCTCCAGCGCAGATACAGCTCGCTGACAGTCCTGAAGATGTTCCCTGGATGCAGCGGAGAAGAGTTAACAACCCGCGGAGCAGACCTCCAATCTGCTACAAGTGCCGTAAGCCGGGCCATTATTACCGACAGTGCCCGTTAAACGAGCAACCCCTGGGGCCCCGGGCCAATCCTCAGGAGTAGAACACCGTGGCCCCCCGGACTGGCGAGACCGATATGTCGGGGCCCGCCCTATCATCCCCGTGGCTGTGGACGGCATACCAGTGATGGCTCTCTTGGACACTGGATCACAGGTAACTACCATACCGTACACGCTGTATCAGCAGTATTGGGCCGCAGACGAGCTGGCGCCTCCAGACCCTAGTATAAATTTGATTGCCGCTAATGGACTTCCATTGACCCAGGTGGGGTATAAAGAAGTGGCTATGACAGTGGGGCAAGCTGAACTGCAACATCAGGGCATAATTGTGATCATGAATGAACCCAGTGATCATAACCCGAAAATAGTGCTGGGAACCAATGTGATGGAACACTGCATGGCTGATGTGTTGAACCTTTTGCAACGGCTAGCCGCCACGGCGGCGGGGAGCCGGCAGAGGGCTGTGCAGCGTGAGATCCGCGCCCTGATGTACCGCCAGCATGTAAGCTCAACCGGAGGGGAGATTGGTGGAGTGCGAGTGATGGATGTTGCTCCATTGACTGTGCCCCCTAGGAGTGAGATGATGATCTGGTGTAGGGCAGCAGTAGGGCCTCAGGGGCGTGACTACCCTGCGATGATGGAGCCCATGCCTTCCGAGCACTGGCCCACTGTAGTGGCCGCCCGAGGGGTGGTAGATGTGAAGAAAGGGAGAGTGCCTGTGAGAGTGTTGAACTGTGGGGAGGAAGAAGTCAGGCTCTCCCGGTATGCCACCATTGCCAAACTGCTCACCCTGGACCCTCACACTATCCAGGAAGCCCGTCCATCCACAATCCCACCTACCACCAGCACTTCCCCACCCCAGGGGGACACCAAGGAGTGGCACCAACAGCTACATGTGGGCACTGATGATACCCCTACACATCACAGGGCAGGGGTACACAGGGTAGTGCAGGAGTACGAACAGGTTTTCAGTAAGCACCCCCTAGACTTTGGGCAGATCAAGGGGGTCCAACACCACATTCCCACGGGTGAACATCCCCCTATCAAAGAGAGGTATAGACCTATTCCCCCTGCACATTACCAGTGTGCCAAAGATATGTTGAAGAATATGAAGGAGGCAGGGGTTATTCGGGACAGTTGTAGTCCCTGGGCCGCTCCGTTGGTACTGGTCAAGAAGAAGGATGGCACCATGCGGATGTGTGTGGACTACCGGAAGATCAACCAGATAACCCATAAAGATGCCTATCCATTGCCTCGTATTGAAGAATCTTTGGCTGCACTGAGAACTGCAAATTACTTCTCGACCCTTGACCTCACCAGCGGATACTGGCAAGTGGCCGTGGCCCCCGAGGACCGGGAGAAGACCGCCTTCACCACCCCGATGGGGCTCTGCGAATTCAATAGGATGCCGTTTGGGCTGTGCAATGCCCCCGGGACCTTCCAACGGTTGATGGAGTGCTGTCTGGGACATTTAAACTTCGAGACCGTCCTGCTGTATTTGGATGATGTGATTGTTTATTCCCAGACGTATGAAGCCCATCTGGAGCACCTGGCCGAGGTGTTCGCGTCCCTTGCCAAGTTCGGGATGAAGTTGAAGCCCTCGAAGTGCCATCTGCTGAAACCCAGGGTGCAGTATCTAGGACATGTGGTGAGTGCGGATGGTGTTGCCCCCGACCCTGAGAAGATCACTGCCATCCAGAGCTGGCCGAGACCAACCACAGTGAGGGAAGTAAGGCAGTTCCTGGGTCTGGTAGGGTACTATCGGCGTTTTATAAAGGGGTACACGAAGATGGCTGCCCCCATGCAAGATCTCCTCGTGGGACAGACCAAAGGTGGTAGACCCATTGGAGCCCCACTGTTGTGGGAGGACAAGCATGAGGAGTCCTTTGGCCAGTTGAAGGCGGCCTTGACCGGAGAAGAGGTCTTGGCGTACCCTGACTATGGGCGCCCGTTCATTCTCCACACGGACGCCAGTAACGTGGGGCTAGGAGCGGTCTTGTCCCAGGTCCAGGATGGAAAGGAGAAGGTGATTGCCTACGCCAGCCGAAAACTCCGGCCGACCGAAAGGAACCCTGAGAACTATAGCTCCTTCAAGCTCGAGCTATTGGCGTTGGTGTGGGCTATCACAGAGCGGTTCCGCCACTACCTGGCGGCAGCAAAATTCATCGCGTTTACGGACAACAATCCGTTAACTCACCTGAACACGGCCAAGTTGGGCGCGCTGGAGCAGCGGTGGGTAGCCCGGTTAGCCAACTATGATTTCACCATAAAGTACCGAGCTGGTCGTGTCAACATCAATGCAGATGCACTCTCCCGGATGCCCCATTTGTCAGAAGAGGGGTGTGAGGACGACGACCTCGAGGAGATTGAGTTGCCTGCGTTTCACCAGCCGCCTACTGAGAGGGTACAGGTATGTCAGCAAAGGGTGGATCTGGACCCGCGGCCCAGTCAAGAGTGGCAGGACGCCCAGGACCAAGCGCCGGCTGTCCGCCTTGTCAAGACTCTGGTGGAACAAGGCGCCATGGGAATGGACCCCAGCGCTCCAGCCGAAGCCCAACGCTTGTGGAAAGAACGGAAACGGCTTTACCTACACCAAGGGAGGCTGTACCGTGAGCTGATCAACCCGAAGACCCATGAGAAAATATGCCAGTTAATCGTTCCTCAGGCTGATGTCGCTACTGTACTGCGGGCATACCATGATGGTGCTGGCCACTTCGGGTGGAAGAAGCTGGAGATGCTGTTGAGGGAGCGGTTCTATTGGAGTGGGATGCGTGAATCGGTGGAAGCCTGGTGCCGAGAGTGCGGTCCTTGTACGCTGAGGAGAAAGGACGAGACTAGCCAGAGGGCACCGTTACATCCCATAGTCACCCATCAGCCGCTGGAACTGGTCGCCCTAGACCATGTTAAGCTCACCCCTAGCCGAAGTGGGTACGCCTACGCATTGACCATGGTAGACCACTACTCAAGATTTATGGTGGTAGTCCCCGTCAAGGACCTGACTGGTCGAACTGCTGCTCGTGCGTTCCAGGCTTATTTCTGCCGACCTCATGGGTACCCCGAGAAGGTGCTGACTGACCAAGGCCCGGCTTTTGAAGCAGAGGTGTTTCACGAATTCTGCCAGTTGTACGGCTGCAAGAAGATCCGGACCACTCCGTACCACGCCCAAACCAACGGCATGTGCGAGAAAATGAATCACTTGGTCCTGGGGCTCCTCAAGACGCTACCGCTGGAAGAACGGAACATGTGGCCGGAAAAGTTACCCGACTTGGTCGACATGTACAATAATATCCCAACCAGCTCGACGAAGTGCACCCCAGCGTATCTGATGAGGGCTCGGCCTGGCCGCCTGCCGGTGGATCTGGAGATGGGGTTGGAAGCTCCGGAAGCATTCCCTTCAACGGCAGAGTGGGAGAGTCGGAGGAGGGCCCAGTACCGGCAAATCCAGGAGTATGTGGAGAAAAACCTCAGTCGAAGTCGAGAACAGCAAGAGCACCGGTTCAACCAGAAGGCGCCTGCAGGTCCTTTCCAGCCAGGAGATGTGGTGCTGAAACGGAAGAGAAAAGCCCACAAACTGGATGACCAGTGGGAGCAAGTCCCTTACGTCGTACAACCCACCGAGTGGGACAATGGGAAGACCTACCAGATCAGTCGTGACCAAGGGGGCACCCTGGCCACAGTCTCTCGGGACCATCTAAAAAAATGCCCCCCAGCGTTGAAAGCAGAGGCTGAAGTACCGGTCCCTCCACCAGTGGAAAAGGCAGCAGAGGTAATCCACACTGTGATGGGTGACTTCCCAGCAAACTGGCCTACACAGAACGGCGCGGTGATACTTCCAGTGATACTGTTCCCACAACCCGTGGATGAAGAAGTAGTGGAAGTGGTCAACCGTGAGCCAGAACTAGTGCCAGTGCCCAGGGATGAACCTGTACCCAGCTCCCCTGCACCTCCGCCTGCCCCACACTGTAGCAGGGAGGAGGAACTGATTGTTCCCTCTACCCCACTGTCTAGTACCACTGACACCGGGCCCCGAAGGTCCACCCGTTCCAACCTAGGTAGACCCCCACTTAGGTACAGGGAGACCGTTCTATGAGTAACAGGGGCCCGCAGATGTAAAAGAGTGTTATTTGTATGTTTGAAAGTTTTGAAAATGAAAAATGATTTACCGAAGTTTACCTGATTGTCTGCTTGATTGAACCGGCAGGAGCTGGCACCGTTGTCCCCGTGGGGACCGTTTAAAATGCATGGGAACTATCCATGGACAAGCCCGTGAACTTGCAGGGCACCACAAACGTTAAGTGGCTTGTAAATATGTTGGGTACCGTTACCGTTTCCGCAATGCCGCCTCCGGAGAGGCAGGTTGGAGGGAGGGCCCTGAGCAGAGCAGGCCAGGGCCCAGCCACCAAAGGAACCGGTGGCCACCCTCTGGAGGGGAAGGACAGATCCCGCTCGGGTAACTTGTGCCGGACTGTGGGTCAAGGGGTGCTGCCTGGGGTTTAGGGGCAGCATCAGGGCCAGGTTGCTTGGGTGGGAGAGAGCGGAAACCGTGACCGTATACCGTTGCAACGTTTAAGAAAATGTGCCTCCCGTCTTGGGAAGAGTTTTTGATTAAAAATGTATATTATTTACCGTTAATAATGTTATACCGTTTTACATTTTCAGAAAACAAAAAGGAAAATAAAACCGGTGTTGGACGGGCAGCCCGAGGACGGTCTGCGTTTTGCTAAGGGGGAATGTGTCGCCCTGGGCAAGCCAGGGGACACAGATAACAACACACACGCACCCCACATTCCCTGTAGGTACACCAGCTAACCCATAAATCCTTGTTGCCTTCCTCCAGAGGTTGATGATGCACACCAGGGGGTGGGCCAGGCGGTTGGCTCCGCCCACCGAGGAGCTCACAACACTGGAGGCAGGAAGTAACCAGGCAGTTAGAGTCCAGTGAGGGACATGGAAGGAGTGAAGTGAAGCCCAGTCAGGGCAAGTGTGAGGAGCAAAAGGAGAGAAAGTAAACAGCAAAGTGAAAGTAGTAAAGGAGACAAGCAAGTAAAGTGACAGAAAGCCTGAAGTTGGTCTGTGGCTGTGTGCCCGGACGGAGTCAGCAAGGTCAGCAGACAGCGGTGAAGATCTGCAGTGGGACTGTCTGGAGGTTGCTGGAAGGGCCGCGGAGGCTGTGTGTATCCAGGGCCTGGAGAAGTATACAAAGGGCAGTCAGTACCAGAGCAGGGGCTTTCGGATCCCAGCAAGGCTTGGAGTCGCTGTAAATTGCTAAATCCGTTAGTGAAGGGGACGTAGATCTCCCAACAAGCAAGTCCTGATTGAGGGCAAAGGTCCAACCACAACGGGGAAACACCGCCACCGCCAAGGCACCAGTTTCCCAGGTCCGGCGCCTGCGGGCAAAGTGTGGAGCTCCTCCGGCACAGATTGCAGTCGGGGAGCGGGTAACCGGTGGGAATCCACCGCTACCAAAGAGACATTTCAAAGGTGCAGGGAAGAGATCGTCACCGCTAACTGCAGGGAACCGCAGCACCGTGAACCGTCCGAGGGACCCGTCCAACCAGCCGTTTGTTTACCGAGAACTGTGTCGTGTTTACTGGCTGAGTGAGTACCTCAGTGCCGCAAGGCACAGCGCTGCCCCTGCGCCCCCTGCACCCCACTGGGCCCCGGGATCACCAACCCCTACCCACGGAGGGGTAACACAACACCTGGCTGCTCCCATCACCATCCCCGGGATCCCCGTCCAGAGCAGCGGTGGTGCAATCACCACAACCGTGGGTGGCGTCACGAACTATAACCCCAACAAACATCCCCTTTTCACTCACGGGCGAGGAGTGTCGCTCGAGACACCCCGGGATCCGGCCCGCAGCTCGAGCCACCAGGAGCAACTGCCGGACCCGAGCAGAAGGGGTGAGCGCGGTGTGCTGACACCCTCCTCCCCACCCGCGACACTAGAGTGGAGGAGTAAACAGTGGAGTTGTAGTGAGAGAAAAGTGACAGTAGTAAAGCCTGAAGTTGGTCCGGGTGTGTGCCCCGGACAGTGACAGCAAGGTCAGCAGACGGCGGTGATAGTCTGCAGGGGGACTGCTCGGAGGTTGCTGGAAGGACCGCGGACGGGTGGTGACCCAGTGGTCTGGAGCAGTATACGAAGAACAGTCAGCACCAGGGCAGGGGCCTTTCGGATCCCGGCAAGGCTAGGAGTCGCCATAATTTGCCAAATCCGTCAGTGAAGGGGACGTCTGTCTCCTAACAACCAAGTCCCGATTGAAGGCAACAGTCCAACCGTAACAGAGACACCGCCACCGCCAGGGCACCAGTTTCTCAGGGCCAGCGCCTGCGGGCAAAGTAGGGCTCCTCCGGCCCATATCCAAGCCGGGGAGCGGGTTACCGGTGGGAACGCATCGCAACCATCATCATCTTAGGTGCAGGGAAAAGGGACCGTCACTGTCACCTACTGGGGAAAGCAAGTGCAGCCGTCCGTGGGAACCGTCTTTCCAGCCGTGTGTTTTACCGAGAACTGTGTCATCGTCTCAGGCTGAGTGAGTACCACAGTGCCGCAAGGCACAGAGCTGCCCCTGGGTCCCTGCACCCCACCAAGCCCTGCATCACCCACCTCATCATTGGGCCCCGGGACAACCAACCCCCTACCCACGGAGGGGAGGATTAACATCTGGCTGCTCCATACCACCACTCCCGGGATCCCCATACAGAGCAGCGGTGGTGTCAACAAATCACCACAACCGTGGGTGGCGTCACGGACAATAAACAATCCCAAATCCCAATCCCCTTTCACTCACGGGCGAGGAGCGCCGCTAGAGTCCCCGGGATCCGGCCATCGCTCGAGCCTCCGAGCAGCAGCAGCAGGCCGCAGTGCCAGCCGGACCCGAGCAGCAGTAGGGAGAGCGCGGCGTCCCCTCCTCCGCCCGCGACACACCCAGAACTGCTCATGGTTCTGGGTGCATATTGCACCTGACAGGTTCCCTCAAAAGTTGATATTCGGTACTATTGTTTTTAACTATTTGCCAGGCATCGACACTGGCAACAGTGGTCTGTGATTGCTCTGAGCCGGTATTAGACAGAACAGATAGGTAGTTGTCTCTATTAACAACAACCTGTTAGTTTTTACGCATACAGTTGAAACCAGAAGTTTACATACACTATATCTAAAAAGACACACATGCATGTTTTTCTCATTATCTGACATGAAATCAGTATAAACCTTTCCCGTTTTAGGTCAATTAGGAACCCAAATTATATATATTTGCCAAATGCCAGAATAATGAGAGAGAGAGAGAGACACAGAGACAGAGAGACAGAGAGAGAGAGAGGCAGAGAGAGAGAGAGACAGAGAGAGAGAGAGACAGAGAGAGAGAGAGACAGAGAGAGACAGAGAGAGAGAGAGACAGAGAGAGAGAGAGACAGAGAGAGACAGAGAGAGAGAGAGGCAGAGAGAGAGAGAGACAGAGAGAGAGAGAGAGACAGAGAGAGAGAGAGAGACAGAGAGAGAGAGAGAATGTTTTAAGGCATTTTTATGACTTACTTAGTTTGGGTCCCCCCATCACTAATCTCCAGCCTCAGATTGTCCCTCTCTGCTACCTCCTGTCCTGTAGCCTTGCCACACTGGTGCGTCCTTATGCTGCTGATGAGTTCCACATAGGGAAGCGCGGCTTGTTCCTGCAGGTGTTTAACCCCACTTTGTCCTTCAGAGTTTTAGTACCCTGACCTATCCCCAAGCAGCAGAGATGTTATGGATCAGCCGCTTCCATCAGTAATCACCTGATCTAGGTTCTAGTTCTGTTGCAGTCTAGATTCCTGCAAAGTGCTTCCTGTATTGTCTCTTCTGTTTTCTGACCCGGTGTGGCGACTTGCTTATCCCGTTCTCTCTGCTCCTGACCCCTGCTACCTATATTGAACTTTTGCTGCCTGCCCTGACCCTGGATTGTCTGACTACTCCTTTTGCCTTTGTCTTCCTGTACCTCACATTTGTGTATCTGACCCTCTGGTCAACTGCTGCAGTGCCAGGGACTGCACTGAAGTGGTACCTGGTGACTATCGGCAGCCTAGACTACCCTTACTACTAAAGGCTCTAGTGAACACCCAGTAGTTACTTAGTCACACCACTCGAGGGTAAGCCTGGTCCATGGTGCAGTGGGTCCACACCCACCAGTGTTACAATTAGGCCTAACTAGATTTGCAGTGGTGGTAACAAAATCTTATGTGGGTCAACAAGTCTTGGATGAAGGAGATTTTTACTCCCTGGCTGAAGTGAATATCAAAGAAGACAGTCTTTTATTGTAGTAATATTCTCTTGCACGACTGTCCCACTCACACAGATATAAGCAGTACTTTGTGTATCCACCCTGGAGACCAAGTAAGAGGGCAACCAGTGTTAAATCACAACAGAGGGGCCACCAATGTTGGTCCTAGTTCAGGCTCCTCAGCAGCTTTTTCTTGTTGTCATAGGTTTCTTTCATATGCACAGCATAGTCAAATGGAATCGAAGGTATCTCATTGCCATTATGGAGCAAGCCAGCTTCCAGGCTTGTTTTGCACAAATTGATGAAGAGACTCTATTCCTCTGCATCATGACTTATCTTCAGAGCTTCCATTAAACTGTTGATACTGCATGCCACAAGATTGCATTCTATAAAGAAGTATTTAACAAGATCTTTATCATGGTTGCGGAACAAATAAATCTGAACAAATCTCACTAGAAGATTACACTGCTATAGGCTGGAACTTAAGTGCACAGCCTGACTATTGGCCGATCCAAATCAGATCATGGGGACTGCAAAAGGCATAGATTGCCTCTTCCCACTGGGTAAGATGTGATGTACATCTATTGCAGCATATGTGTGCATCCAAACTCTCCTGATCCTGATCTCCTATTCTGCAGCTAGGTTGTAGGCTTTCCTTATCATGGTAGTCACGTTTAGCGTTTGTGACGCAAGTGTGACTTCTCCACAAATATAGCAAAAACTATCTACTTTGCTAATACAAGAAGGAAACCGATCTGAAAAACACATATAGAAACATGGCAATATGCTAAGAAACTAAGCTAAGAAATCCTAAGACTGTATACCTTACACAGAGAGCATTTATAAAAGTAGGTGATGCAACTGTAATTAGGGTTACGTCATAGGAGCTGAGTTGAAGTTTTTATTTGTTCGCTTAAATATGATAGAATACTGAAGGCTCAATAGACTAAATAGATGATGTAATAGACTGGCTACTAACAATGCAATAATAATTATAAAATAATAATATATAATAATAATAATAATATATAAATTTTCTATAAGCCTGCAGGAAAGATGTCATAAATAATTATAACCTCCTTTGGAAAATTAGAGCCAAGCAGCAAATTTAAGATCATATTAATTTTTAGCACCACAAAATTAGTTGTGTTCAACTGTTTTTGTCTCTGAACTAGATTAGCTGTAGAACAATGGTACCTAAAGTAGGTTACTTGCATTCTTTTTATTGTGCTTTTGAGCTTTTGTTGTGGGTTGGGATGAGACTTCTATAAATCCCATGTAAGACGCTGTGTTTATGATGCAGCAAAAATACATATTGTAAAATACTCTTCATTGCAGTTTTTCTAATATCAAAGATTTGGGTTTCAAGTAAAAGACAATACGCATTTTTCCCCCGTGTCCAATATGATGGTTTTAATTTGTGACTCAAAATCTAAATATCTAGCATCTACTATACTTAAATGTCACAGTTTCACAGACACGCCTGAATGGAACATAAGAGGCTTGCCCAAACTTTTTTTTTTTTGTCTAAAACCTGGCCCAGCATAATGTAAAAATCAAACCATGTACATTAAAATTCCGATTCCTTGCAGCTTCTCCGCAGCATTGCCTGGACCCCCATGATCTTTGAGGCTCCGTTCATACCAGAGATAGTGTTGAGGAATTTTTTATTTTCTATTTCTACACTATTGCCCTGGTTATTTAAAAAAAAAAAAAGAGCAAGAGGGAGGGTTTAGACAACCCCTTTAAGTATTTCAAGGCGGAAATTATAGACCTCTTATTTATAAATTTTCAATTCATATTGAAACTTTTTAGAGTGAGTGAATTATTGTTATTGAGGTATTCTGGTTCTGCCAAGATCTAACCTAACCACTGGATAGGTTACAACTCCTAAATCGATGGGGCCTTATCCCCCATAGGCCCCCATTTGAATGGTGTGGCCAAATAATTCAAAGTCTATAGGACTGACAAAAAGAGCAAATCACAGTGCTCAGCTATCTCCATCGGCTCCATGGAAAATGAATGGAGTGGTAGCGACTACTCTGGACTGTGACAATATTGTTGAAAAGACTTTGTACAATTAAACACTTGATTTCTTATCTCGGAGTACCATGTATAAGGAACTGATCATCTCCCAAGGATATGCTGTTGTGACGCCCTGGGCAAGCCAGGGGTCACAGGTCATCACACCACCACACCCTACACCCCAGTGAGGAACACCTAGGCTACCAAAATCCTTGTTGCCTTGCTCCAGGGGCTGGTGTCCACACCAGGGGGCGGGCCAGGCGGTTGGCTCCACCCACCGAGGAGTTCACAGCCCTGGAGGCGGGAAAACCAGGCAGTTAAGCTAGGGAAGTGAAGGAGTAAACAGTGAGAGTAGAGGCAGAGAAAAGGAACAGTTAAGCAAGCCTGAAGTTGGTCCGGGTGTGTGCCCCGGACAGTGACAGCAAGGTCAGCAGACAGCGGTGATAGTCTGCAGGGGGACTGCTCGGAGGTTGCTGGAAGGACCGCGGACGGGTGGTGACCCGGCGGTCTGGAGCAGTATACGAAGAACAGTCAGCACCAGGGCAGGGGCCTTTCGGATCCCGGCAAGGCTAGGAGTCGCCATAATTTGCCAAATCCGTCAGTGAAGGGGACGTCTGTCTCCCAACAATCAAGTCCCGATTGAAGGCAACAGTCCAACCGTAACGGAGAGACACCGCCACCGCCAGGGCACCAGTTTCTCAGGCCCAGCGCCTGTGGGCAAAGTAGGGCTCCTCCGGCCCATATCCAAGCCGGGGAGCGGGTTACCGGTGGGAACCCATCGCAACCATTATCATCATAGGTGCAGGACAGAGGGACCGTCACCGTCACCTACTGGGGAAAGCAAGTGCAGCCGTCCGTGGGAACCGTCTTTCCAGCCGTATGTTTTACCGAGAACTGTGTCATGGTCTCAGGCTGAGTGAGTACCACAGCGCTGCAAGGCACAGCGCTGCCCCTGGGTCCCTGCGCCCACCAAGCCCTGCATCTCCCACCTCATCACTGGGCCCCAGGATCACCAACCTCTACCCACGGAGGGGCAACACAACAACTGGCTGCTCCATACCATCCCTCCCGGGATCCCCATACAGAGCAGCGGTGGTGTCAACAAATCACCACAACCGTGGGTGGCGTCACGGACAATAAACAATCCCCACACCCAAAAACCCCCTTTCACTCACGGGCGAGGAACGCCGCTCGAGTCCCCGGGTTCCGGCCCATCACTCGAGCCACCGAGCAGTGGCAGGCCGCAGCAGCCGCGGCAGCCGGACCCGAGCAGAGGGAGAGCGCGGCGTCCCCTCCTCCGCCCGCGACACTGTAGATGTATGAGATGTGCATACCCCTTTAAAGGCCACGTCTCACTAAGCAACATCGCTAGCAACATCGCTGCTGAGGCACAACTTTTGTGATGTAACAGCGATGTTGCTAGCGATGTTGCTGTGTGTGACATCCAGCAACAACCTGGCCCCTGTTGTGAGGTCGTTGGTTGTTGCTGAATGTCCTGGACCATTTTTTAGTGGTTGCTCTCCCGCTGTGAAGCACACATCGCTGTGTGTGACAGCGAGACAGCAACAACTGAATGTGCAGTGAGCAGGGAGCCGGATTCTGCAGACGCTGGTAACCAATGTAAATTTTGGGTAACCAAGAAGCCCTTTCCTTGGTTACCCGATATTTACCTTCATTACCAGCGTCCGCCGCTCTCACGCTGTCAGTGCCAGCTCCCTGCTCCCTGCACACATAGCCAGACTACACATCAGGTAATTAACCCGATGTGTACTCTGGCTAGGAATGCAGGGAGCCAGCGCTAAGCGGTGTGCGCTGGTAACCAAGGTAAATATCGGGTTGGTTACCCGATATTTACCTTAGTTACCAAGCGCAGCATCGCTTCCACACGTCGGCTGGGGGCTGGTCACTGGTTGCTGGTGAGATCTGCCTGTGTGACAGCTCACCAGCGACCCGTGTAGCGACGCTCCAGCGATCCCTGTCAGGTCAGGTTGCTGGTGGGATCGCTGGAGCGTCGCTTAGTGTGACGGTACCTTTAGTCTAGCCTTGATATCATTGTGCATAGATGATATTTTTGTTCTGTAGCTTATGTGCAATACCCTTTCATTCATCAATCTTCAGTATTAGTAATTCCAACTTCTCAAACCTTTCTGTGCATGCAAACAAATAAACACATTGCTATAAAGTGAAATATTGATTTACTGGCTGTCAGAACTTTTTTTCATTTCAACTTGTATATAAAAGCAGAATGTGTTTTTGTGCAGGTTCTATTCCTGTATCAATTAGATCTGAATTGTTCCTGGTTCCATAGTCTTTCCACCTTGTGTCACTTTCATAGTTGAAATAACAAATCCCCCCAGTACAATGACAGAAATACAGTGGGGCAGATGGCGACACAGTGGATGCTGGTCTTCCCGTATGGCCTCAGCATTGTGCGGGAAGGTAACTTGGTGTTTATCTAGTGTTACGTTTCATGCCCGTCAGCTCTGTTAGTGAGATATAAATAATCAATGTGCATGCTTTTCACACCTACGAATAGAGGCCACTCTTCATTCCCACTCCTCCATATGCTCCATCTATGGGTAATTAAAACACTAATTGCCTGGTGCTTTTTTTCGTGCTTTTTTTTAGTTTAGAAAATGAATTATGTAATTGCGGAAGGATACAGAAGAGAATATACTACAAAATTCATAGTTTGGATTAAATTGGTAACACGAGGAGGATATAATGTAAGCCACGCGTACATACTGAGTATTTGGTGATATTTTTTTTTACCTCAATATTTGTCAGCCAAAACCAGGAGTGGAACAGTCAGAGGAAAAGTATAATAAAAACACAAACACCACTTTTTACCCACTCCTGGTTTTGGCTTACAAATACTTAGGTAAAATCTCACTAAACCCTCAACGTGTGAACATGGCCTTATGTGTTGTCATGTGGAAACTTGGAAGAAGAAAACAAGTGCATAGATATAAAACAAGGACATTTTACACTAAGAAAAGGTGCATACGGCATCATGTGCTCATCAAGACAGTTCATTGTGTAGACGGAGTACAGAAAGATAATGGGGGGGATGCAAAAGAGGTTTACCAGGACCACGACTGGTCCCTGCTGCTTGACTCATGATTGAAATTAATCGGGGGCATTTTCTTCTGGGTTGAGGAACGAGCAGTGATACTCAAAGATACAAAGAGAAGAACAAGATTTACTAGTACTTAGGTAAATCTTTTCTTCTCCTTGTATCTTTGAGTGTCACTGCTCATTTCTCAACCTAGAAGAAAATGCCCCCGGTTAATTTCAATCATGAGTCTAGCAGCAGAGACCAGTCATGGCAGCGGGCCTTTTCTAGTCAATTTGTCGGATTCATCATTTGTGGGGTTTTAAGTAACTTTTCTTGTTTATTTTTTAATATTCATGGACATTTTATGCCGTACATTCTTCCAAATGATGCATGAGGTTCATGAATTTTGCGCAAAGTAAAAAATGTACTTTATTTTTGTTTTTAACCTCTTTTTGAGACTTTTGGTGCAAAAAGTCATACATTTAGTAAACTGGAGCAAAAAATATGCCAAAATAAGTGGCATACTGCACATAAAAACAATGCAGGGGCGAGGTGCACTGGATTATATTTGCCACAAATTTTACATATTTTTTAAAAATTTTTGGCATTATTGATCCTCAGAATTTTTAAATGAGAAAAATCTGCTTTCCTCTAAGGGGAAAACTGGCATATTTGGTAAAATAACAAAATAATTTTCTGTACTATTTTCAATCCCAAAATGGAATGGAATAGTAATGGTCACAGTGTCAAGTTCATACATATTACAGAAGCAACAGCTATGGTCTGTGTAAGGGTAGAGTAGACTCTGATCATTCTTCACCATGCTGGAGATGGAGTAGAAGGGGGTTAACTCACGATGCCATAGCGTGAAAGATGACTGAGGCAAAATTCCTGGAAATGTGGTATGTCAACGCGTTTCACAGTACAGATTACACCTTCATCAGGGCAAATCACAGGAGTGATCTGTACTGTGAAACGCATAGACAATAAATCACATTTACAAGATCTTCGCCTCATTCATCTTTCATGCTATGTCAGCTAGGATTAACCCCTTCTTCTCCATCTCCAGCGTTTTCTCCACGTGGAGCTGCTACAGCTGTATTTGTGCACTTACAGGAGTTGTGACTGACACAACCTCACAAGGTGGCCACATATACCACTGTTTCTTTCCAACTGTAATCCAGATAAGATCCTATTTGCACTCTTTCCAGTTCATTTATAGTGCTTTGTCGCTCTTCAGCATGAGCAGTGTTAAAGTATGAAGAATTCTATATGTCCATATTACTACACAAGTAAGAGCTCATTCAGATATCAGTTTTACTTGTATGTGTGCTATTCGTATTTTTCAAGGATAGCACTCATACCTATGATAGTCTAAAGTGTAGTTCACGTATCCAATTTTTTCCAACGATTGAGTGGTCTGCAGAAAAGCTTGTCTGATATTGATCCAAGTGTTGGGTTAAAATTCCCAATGCAAGTCTATGGCTCAGTGAAAAAAAAAATCAGACAGCAATCAAACACCATCTGTGTACTCCCTGATTTTCATGGATCCGGATCCTTTGATGGGGAGGCTTGAGAAACCTCTTTTTTCTATCTGAAAAGAACAGATGAAGCTCGCATTGTTTTTCTTGTTTGAGATAAATAAAAATGTAAATAACTTACATTTTTGAGAAAAATAGCTTACATCTGAATGTGTCCTAAGCGGTTGATTTTGTGAAGACTTTAAAACTACAAGGCATGATTATAGACCAAGGGTGAACAAGAATCAGGTCATCTATTACTAGAGCCGAATGGCAACATAAACTTGTATCCATTTTCATCATGGGATAATCCTCCTCTCTTGTATATACACTCTCCATCGGGGGAGATGTACTTAAAGCGCCCCACTTATACAGCCACTTATTATTTGGTTACCTTCAATGGCACATTCTTGGCAACTATTAACAATCCACGCAATGGAAAGTCACATCCCCTTACTGAGCAAGAAGAAGAAAGTGTCTAAAATACTTAAATATGGGACAACGCATACAAGATGGCAACATAAACTCTATTGCCACTCACGAGGGCTCAGCTGGTGTTACTTAAAAGAAAGAAATGCTTAAATCTATTGTAATACGTACAAAAAATCCTTATGGAGGTAAGGAAAAAGGGTTAATGTCTCATCTTTAACGCAGTATATTTACAGGGGGAGAGTCACAATAACTGGTGCACACACTCATCTGGAGCACACTCATATTGAGGTCAGTCAACAAGGATTTCCAGTGCTGATTCAGATACAGGCTAGCTTGGCCTATATTCTACCAGCTCATATTTCATTTTTAAAGTATGTTAGTTTTAATTTATAGATAAAAAATCAAGACCTAGTTTGAAAAATGGTGTTACGCTTTAGTTAAATTCCCATTTGCATAAGTGGAAGATAAGGAATAAAACCCTTTGCGGTCTTTGATAAATGTGGGCCTCAGAGTCCTCATTAGACAAAATACTAATATCAGCACACAAACACATCGCACAGTAATAATAAACTAATGAAATAAACTCCAAGCAATATATACATACATACATACTGGGCTTTATAGTTTTCATGTCTTATATCTTGCCAGGAAGATGAAGTCATGCCGGCTAAGTTTGATGAGAATTCTCTTATCTGGGTGGCTGCAGACCAGCCTGTAAAGGATAACAGCTTCCTGAGCTCAAAGATCCTGGAACTGTGCACAGATCTTCCCATCTTCTGGCTCCGACCAACATATCCCAAAGGTGAATTTTCTATTTGTAGCTTTCCAGAGTAAAACTACTTTTGCATGTACTGTATCTTAAAGGGAGTCTGTTACCCCCAAAATGGCAATTAAACAGCCCATACCTAGACCCTATTTAATTTACACTGAGCCTGTATAGTTTAACTTAATATTTTATTAAAAAATGAACTTTAATTTGATATGCAAATAAAAGCACTTTGGTGCACCCTTGACGTGGCCTATGCCTTTGTGCACCATTGCTCCCTCCTATTCACTTAATAAAGCTATTATCTTATGATGACTGAAATCTCTGATTAGCTGAGAGCGAACGCTGTGTCATATAATTTTATGTACCTGAGGCTGCGCACAGTGTGGCAGCGCCATCATAGTGTCAGTGCATGTGTGACTGTGGGCGCGCTCTGACGATTGATGTGAGTAAACAGCAGATACATGTTAGAATGCCCTCCCCTCCTCACTGAAGCCGCACATGAAGCTTCCTGGTACAGTAAGCGGGGGCCACAGACAGCCAGGAGCTAGGTGTCAGAGCACTCCTGCAGTCACATTGTGGGCACACCCACACTGACTCTGATTTTACTGCATGCTAATCCAGTGTCATTGCTCAGGCGCAGACACAGGAGATGATACACTGTAACGCCGATGGCATCCCTACACTTTCCCACTTCCTCCTACTGGCTCTGCGCAGTCCTCTCCTGTATCCCTGCCCTGGTGACTATATCCCAGGTGCCACGCACATCACACAGATCTCCTGGGAGTGCACTTAGGGTGCGCATGATCCCCACCTCTTAAAAGGGCAGCGCACTTAATCTGAAATCACCTCCAGCCTGTGGGGGAGACGGCATTAGATACTTAAGGCATCCTCCCCCTTTGAAAGGTGTCTGAGAATCAAGGTTCTTGGCGTATTAGATTCCCTCTGCACGTCCAGTGCCCATATCTCGTTCCTGTAGATTGTGCAGTGTCCAGCCTGAGAACCCGATCCCATCCAATGTCCTGCCTATGAACCCCTACCGGACTTGTGACCTGCCTGTGTTCCTGCACCCACACCTGTCCTGCCTGATACTCCTGAATCATCCTGCCTGTTACTCCTGGCCTGTCCTTTTACCTGTTCACACCCTTGCTCCTGACCCATGAGGTCATCTGCTACTACCAGGCACTGCCCTTAAGTGGTACCTGGTGTCTACTGGCAGCCACGTCAACCTCACCATCAGAGGATATGGTGAATACTTGGTAGGCACTTAGTTACGCCCCTCCGAGATAAGCCTGGATTGTGGTGCAGTGGGTCCACACCCGCATGCGTGACACACCATTTGCTCTCAGCTTCACAGACATGTCAGTCACCTTAAGTTCTGAATTTTATTATACAAATAGATTTGATGGCTCGCTAACACATTGGCCATGCCAAGGGTGTGCTGAAGCACCCTGCTGTACATATCAAATAAAAGTTGATTTTTAATAAAATAATAAGTTAAACTTTAATGCCTAGTATGATTTAAATAGGAGCTAAGGCCCCTATATAAATATTTAAACAGTTTAATCGCCATATTGGGGGTAACAAATTCCTTTTAAGTACTCATTGTATTAAAAACGCAATAATAAAATAATAACCATAGTATACTAGTCAAACCGTAGAAAACATCTTTATATATTGCACTGCAACAACTAATATGTGTGATTTTTGAAACCCTGAATATCAGTAAAACACGTGATATAGTGACAATTTCGTTCCTCACACTATTGGTACTGCTCCATTGGGTCTGCTGGCATTGGCCTGTGATGTAGTGTGGTGGAGGGGATGAAAAGGGAAGTATGAGAGGCCATAGTAGATAACAATAGAAAGTATTTTACTGAGGTAGACTTTGAAAAGACATAACAGATAACGGTCATCAGACTGGATGGTATTCACATTTGCATTTGAAAGAACTTTCACGTAGATGATTGTACATGGCAGCATTTTACAATCTCAGTCATATGAATCCATTTTATTAAAATCTATCTTTACTACTTCCTTCAAACCAACTTAGCAGCCACTTCTCTAGATGCTTCCATGAGGGAATATGTAGAAATCCTTCTGTAAATCTTCAACAGATGGTTGGCAAGGTGCAATCCACCATTACTACAGGGTACCTTGTCCAGCCCACAGCATGCTCAGGACTACTAATAACTCTGCTCCAAGGTTGTTTCCAACTGTGCTCCCATTTGGGCCTCTTCCGGTTTCCCACTAATCTCCCTTCCAGGATAATGCTTCTGTCCCTTTTCTGAATTCTTCTGGAAGAATCTGCTTTCTCCTTGGCTGATGGTCACTGTACTGGCACTCTGGTGCACTAGGCTTCAACAGCCCCTTAAATAGCTGAAGCCCCTCCTTGAGCTTTCCCCAATTGCTAACCCTTTGTTACCCAGAACTCCTGCATCTACCATTAGTTTTCTCAGGATACTTATAATTCAATGCAGCAACTGAGAAATGGATCAATCTAACACATTACAAATATTAGACAGCAAACAGAGAAAACCACCAGCAGGAGGGATCATGGAAAAGAAATATTTTTATTTAAATACATCATTAAAAGGTATATGAGGATAAAAACATATTCAAGGCGAGAAAATAAATAGACATGCCAGAATGTAAAAAGTAGTGAGAAGTTTTTAAAGCATATACAGAAAACAAACAAAAAAGCTTCCAAGGAAAGCGTATTTCATAGATCCAGGGTGGTCGTGTTGTTTAATTTGATATGTCGTCTAATAAATATATAATCCATTTTTTGACATGTACATTTGTACTTTTTGCCACCTGATTTTTGTACTGTCTAATGTAACTAACTAATCTATATATTAGTAAATCTCACAACACTATTATTTATGCTATACCTACAACTCTCCACTCCTGCTGTTTTCTTTATATACCTTAAATAGTGTTCACCAATGTTTACCCTGTGCTATGTCTATTTATTTCCTCACTATGAGTATGTTTTGATATACCTTTTAATGCTGTATTGGAATAAAAATATTTATTCTATACTAGCTGTACTACCCGGCTTCGCCCGGGGTAATAACTGCTGTTAACAAAATAGAATGTATTAACAAAAATGTATTCTGCACACAAAAACCACAAAACAAATAGATATAAATGTAATTATGTCTGTCTCCCCCTCTGTATATATCTCTCTTTCTCTGTCTATCTCTTTGTCTGTCGGTCTCTTTCCCTGTCTGTCTCTGACTGTCTCTTTCTCCATCTGTCTCAATCTCTTTCCCTGTCTGTCTATCTATCTCTGTCACTTTCCCTGTCTGTCTCTTTCCCTCTCTTTCCCTGTCTGTCTCTTTCCCTCTCTTTCCCTGTCTGTCTCTTTCCAACTCTTTCCCTGTCTGTCTCCTTGTCTGTCTCTTTACCTGTCTTTGTCTGTCTCTTACCCTGTCTGTCTCTTTCCCTCTCTTTCCCTGTCTGTCTGTTTCCCTGTGTCTGTCTCTGTCTCTTTGTCCATGTCTGTCTCTTTACTTGTCTGTGTCTGTCTCTTAACCTGTATATGTCTGTTTCTTACCGTGTCTGTGTCTGTCTCTTTCCCTGGCTGCATTGTGACACGCTAACATTCCATTTAAGGGCGTGGCTGCCCATTCTTCTGAAGTTCTGGCTGCATTGTGGCTCCCAGCTCCATTCGCTTTAATGGAGGCAGGTTTTTTGGTGAATAACTGTAAAGCGCAGGGTTACAATTTCCTCTCAAAACATAGCCTATGACACTCTCGGGGTCCAGAAGTGTGAGTGTGCAAAATTTTGTGGCTGTAGCTGCGACGGTGCAGATGCTAATCCCGGACATACACACACACATACACACATTCAGCTTTATATATTAGATGATCCTTCCTTCTGGTGATTTCTTCTCTGCTTGTTGTCTTAGGCTATTTTTTTATTGCATTTGCGTGTTTTTTTCACATGCTTTTTGTACATTTTTTAGTCATGGCATCCACGAGGGTTCAGGCGCTGTACCCCTGCAGTCGCCGCCGGGTCACCGGCTAATCTTACAGCTCTTTGCTCGGAGCGATGGCCAGCCGCTCTCAGCAGTTTAACTCCATGAATGCTGCAATCAGTGCAATCACAGCATTCAGGAGGCAGGGAGAGGAATCACTTACCTCTCTCTGGCAATCGGGTCCTTGTAATGTGATCACAGGGACCCGATCGCTGCCATGGTAACCCTGGGTCTCCTCACAGACCAGGGTACCTACGTCACTGAAGTTCCTTGCAGCAAAGTCCCGTGGTTTAGACTGCGAGGCCTAGATGCAGGGAACCCTGGTGACATCACAAGGTGAACTGAGTTCATGCCGACGGATCTGCAGGAAACCCCGGTGATCCATTGGCATGAGCTTGATTCACTTTGTGATGTCACCAGACTTCCCTGTAGCAAGTCCCACAGTAAAGACCTCGAGATGAGGCACATAAAAACACATGAAAAAGCAATGCGTGCATTACACATGCGTTTTTTCCTGCGTTTTTCACTGACTCCATTGAAGTCAATTGGTGAAAAAAGCAGGAAAAACATAGAAACAATTGACATGCTGCTTCTTTTTCAGCAACAAAAACTGCAAGGAAAAAAGAAGCAACATGTGAACAGCAAGTCACGGTTCTCATGGACTATTTTTCCTTACTTTTATTCATTAAAAGAAGCAAGGAAAAATCATGAGAAAAGCAATGTATGCACAAGGCCTTATAGTTATTATTATATGATTAACGTATGTGTGATAGTAATTATCAGCTGTGTATACATTACAATTATTATTGATCTTCCATATTCCACTCTCTTAGAAATATGGATGGGATTTAAGTGCTTCTTTTTTTTCTGCTGCGTAAACTGACCTGCATTGTGTTTTTTGACATTCGCAATGTCAGTTTCTTTTGTGGTAAGTATGCATTTTATTTGCAGATTTTCTCCATAGATTTGAATAAGATATGGAAAATTGGTAGGTAAAAAAACATATATAAATTTCTGGTGCATTTCAGAAACGCACTAAAAATGCATATATTGCGCACATCACTTTCGCAATAAAGTTTCATCAAACCTAAAAAAAGAAAGTATTGAAAAAAGCAGCTTTATATAAAAGATGACACACCAAAAAGAGACAAAAACTGCAGCTGAAAAAAAGGTGAAAATGCATGAAAAAATACACAATGAAAAAGCATGAGTAACCTTATTGGTGCAGAAATTGGAAGAAAATCTGCAACATCAAAAACGCAGCAAATACTCATTGTGGGTATCTTAGCCGAAGGGTATGCTCACACGTGCGTGAAAAACGGATGAGTGCAATGCGAGAAAATCAGAAGATTTTCTCGCATTGCACTCTGACCAATGCTAGTCAATCAGGGAGAGAATTTGGTCAGCTTTTCTCGCATACAGAATCTGGATGCGAGAAAAGCGACAACATGCTACGATTTTCTGCTACAGCCGTATCACTCGCACCCATTTAAGTGAATGGGTGTGAGAGAAACATCGGACTGCACTCGATGTTATCCCAGTGCAGTGCAATGTACGCACAGGCTGACAATGGAGGAGATGGGGGGATTAACCCCTCCCTCTCCTCCGCAACGCTTCACAGCTGTGACCCGATTGCAAGATTGGGTCACAGTCGCATGACACTCGGCTCACGCTCGCAGAAGAGCCTGAGCCGGGGATCATTAGCATATCGCATCCGATGCTCTCGCATCACATGCCATTTGCTAGTGTGACACCAGCCTAAGGCCCGTTTCACACGTCAGTGAAAAACAGTGACGTTTTTCACTGGCGTGTAAAACACGCACATGTCCCTGCGTGTGCCGTGAATCATGGCACACGTGGGTTGTCTAAGTGCAATCCGGGCTCTGTTCTCCGTGGCCCGTGATTGCACTTAGTAATCAACTCACCTGCGCCCGCTCCCGCTGTCCATGGTGCTGAATCCTCCCGCGGTGCAGCATCCGGCCGGCGCTGACCCCTGCAGCAGCTGCTTCCGGGTCGGCTGTGTCGCGCATAATGAATATGCGCGACAATAATGAGCCGGCTTAGAAGCAGCAGGGAGGACGGGCTGCAGAGAGCGCGGCTGAAGCCGGGTGAGTTAAAATGTTTATTATTTTAAATGCACGTTTTTTTCTGGCACGTGTTTCACGGATCACACCACTGTGTGGTCCGTGGGACATCAGTGATGCCAGAAAAAAATGGACATGTCTCCGTGCAGCAATCACGCACACGCGGGTACGCTGCACGGAGACACGTGCAGTGAAAAATCACTGATGTGTGAGCAGACCCATTCATTATAATGGGTCTGCGTATGTCAGTGATTCTGGTACGTTTAAAAAAAAAGCACAAACGTCCCAGAATCACTGACGTGTGAAAGGGGCCTTACATGTAGGCTCAAAATGGCAAAGCCTTCCTCAAGCTTGATAGATAGCTAGACAGAGACATAGACAGAGAGACAGATCTGGGAATAAGGAAGATCTGTAATCAGTAAATATGTTTGCGCTAGTTGCTTTAAAATATGACTTTTATCTGTGAAATTAAAGCAAAAACACCAAAGGATGCATTTTATTTCCACAAATGTTTTCCATCTATCCCACCTCATTATAGCGTCTCCTGGGAAGAAGAGCTTTGCTGCAAAGACCTGCAGTGTCAGTTGCTAATCCTAGAAACAAGACTGTGACTATTCTATCAGCTGCTGTGCGGATTAGCATTCTAGAAGTTAACCTTTGATGTTTACTTCACCAGAAGTGCTATAATTTATAATTAACTGTGATTCCAAATTGTAATAGTGAATGTGTCATACACAGCAGACCCAGCTAGGCTGCTAAGCTGTTCCCGACCTGATTAGTGATTTGGGATAATAATGACACCACTGTCCTTTCAGTCACCTAGTGAGAATTTATTACATCAGTCAAAACCCAATGTCATAATCTATTTCATTTTCTAGATACACTGAACAAAATTATAAATGCAACACTTTTGTTTGTGCTCTTATTTTTCATGAGCTGAACTCAAAGATCTAAGGCTTTTTCTATGTAGACAAAAGCCCTTTTCTCTCAAATATTGATCACAAATTAGTATAAATCTGTGTTAGTGAGCATTTCTCCTTTGCCGAGATAATGAATATACCTCGCAGGTGTAGCATACCAAGATGCTGATTAGGCAGTATAATCATTGCACAGGTGTGCCTCAGGCTGGCAACAATAAAGTCCACTCTAAAATGTGTACTACAGTATTGGAGGGGGGAGGAGGTCAGAAAACCAAATTAGTATCCGGATTGACCACCACTTGCCTCACGCAGAGGAACACATCTCCTTTGTATAGAGTTGATCAGGTTGTTGATTGTGGTCTGTGCAATGTTGGTCCACTCCTCTTCAATGGCTGTGTGAAGTTGCTGGATATTGGCAAGAACTTGAACATGCTGTCGTATACGCTGATCCAACACATCCCAAACATGCTCAATGCGTGACGTGTCCGGTGAGTATGGTGGCCATGAAAGAACTGGGATGATTACAGCTTCCAGGAATTCTGTACAGATCCTTGCAACATGGGGCCATGTATTATTATGCTGCAACATGAGGTTCTTGGTTATGGATGAATTGCATAAACAATGAGCTCAGGATCTCATCACAGTATCCCTGTGAATTCAAAATGGCATCAATAAAATGTACCTGCCCATACCATAACCCCACCGCTACCATGAGCCACTCGATTCAAAATGCTGAAATCAGCAGACTGTTCACCCACACAACATCATACATGCAGTTTGCCATCTTCCCATTACAGTAAAAACCGGGATTCATCGATAAATAGAAAACCTCTCAACGTGCCAGACACCATTGAAAGCATTTGCCTACTCGAGTCAGTTACGACAACGAAATGCAGTCAGGTGGAGACCCCAATGAGGATGACAAGCATGTAGATGAGCTTCCCTAAGAGGGTTTCTGACAGTTTTTGCAGAGATTTGTTGGTTATGCAAACCGATTGTTGCAGGGGCTGTCCAGTTTACATGCCCCCTAAAAACTAGCGACATCTGAAGCATTGTGCTGTGTGAAAAAACTGCACATTTTAGAGTGGCCTTTTATTGTGGCCAGCCTAAGGCTCACCTGTGCAATAATCATGCTGTGTAAACAGAATCTTGATATTCCACACCTGTGAAGTGGATGGATTATCTCAACGAAGGAGAAATGCTCACTAACACAGATTGAGACAAATGTGAGAGGAAAAGGCCTTTTATGTACATATAAAAAGTCTTACATCTTTGAGTTCAGCTCATGAAAAATGGGAGCAAAAACAAAAGTGTTGTGTTTATATTTTGTTCAGTGTGTATAGCTCAGTTATAAGACAATTTGGCTCCAATCCAATGGGATTTATGCAGTATTTAGCTCAAAACGTATAGAAGACTTATGTAGACCTATGCATTGTTAAATGCTATTAAACAAATTTTATATTTTCCTGTGTCTAGAAAATCCACGAGGTAAAAGGGATGTTAGAAGGAAAGTCAGGCAATCCCAGAACCTAAATCTAGACCAGTTTGAGGCTGCAGCAGAAGAGGTCAATACCAGGCGCCAAGGAAACCGTCGTGCCCAGCAAGTCAATCAAACTCGACCATCTTCTGAGAGAGTGCAAGATTTCAACCCGGAGAACCCATACCATGTAAGCGATCCATTACCTGGCTACCTGTATAATGTGATCATATAGTGTCTATCATCCTTCCATATATTTCTACTTGTTGTATCTTTGTTTTTTGGGACATGAAATACAAGAAAATCACAAAACATAAGAATATATTACTGAATCTTGGATTACAACTCATAATAACATCTGATCTTTCCTTAAAGGGGTTGTGTCAGAGATTTAAAAGAATGTCTCAGTAGGAATATGGTAAAATAATAAATAACTCAATACTCCTCTGTTCAATCCCCCCAACACTCCGATGATCCCCACCATCCTTTGTTTACTTTCCTTTAGCAATTAATCACACACATCCATGTGACCACTGCAGCCAATCAGTGTCCTCAGCATTCATGTGTTGTACATGTTAGGCCTCATTCAGATGTCCATGTGGCATGTACATGTGGTATCCATTTTTTTTACAGACACAACACGTACACATTATACAAGGTGCTGCTGATAAGTCTTTGGCTTTATGATCTTTTTTGTTTCTATGGTAACGAATGTTACATCCCATGAAAGTCTTATGTATCTAATATATGTTTTCAAAATTTTGTGTTTGCTGCTTATGGCAACAGTGTTCTACGCCCGCGGGAAAACAAAATGTTGGAGTCTAATGCGATATTCATAGCAACTGAGAGCGGAAGAGTGATAAAATTCTTGTTTCTGCAAGGAAAGTCCGCAAAGGATATTCATGGTGATATGTCGCAGACATTGGGGGATCAATGCCCTTCATATTCCACAGTTAAGAACTGGGTTAGCAAATTTAAAATGGGCCACTTCAGCACCAATGAATAGGAACGTCCTGGACGACTGAGAGTGGTTGTTGTTCCGGAGATTGTCGATGCTGTGCACAACCTCATACTGGAGGATTTCAGCTAAAGCAATAGCAGACATCATGGGGATTTCCCGTGAATGTGTTTGTGTCACTATCAATGAACATTTGGACATGAGGAAGCTATCTGCAAAGTGGGTCTCCAAATGTTTGATAACAGATCAGAGAAGCATGCAAGTGAAAACTTGCTGGTCCATTTGTCAGAGTTTCCGGACTGATAAGAACTTCCTTGATTGATTAGTCACTATGGCTGAGACCTGGATTTATTTGTCTGACCCTGAAAACAAGCAGCAGTCAAAAGAGTGGAGGCTCAGTGGTTCTCTTCATCCAAAGAAGTTCAGGGTGCAAAAATCAGCCACTAAAGTGAAGGCGTCTGTGTTCTAGGACAAGGAGGACATGCTGCTAGTTGACTACCTTCAAAAGGGTTCCACCATCAATGCATGGTATTACATTGAACTTTTGGACCAATTGAAGGCAGCTCTGAAGGCCAAAAGGCACGGCAAGCTGTTCAAAGGAGTCTTGTTCATGCAAGACAACGCATCGACTTACTGCACAATCGACCACGGCAAAACTGGCAGAGCTGGGCTTCCAGCTGGTTGACCACCCATATTATTCACCAGATCTAGCTCCCTCCGACTATTATCTGCTTCCAAATCTAAAGAAATACCTCAAGGGTACTAAATTTCACACCATTTCTGATGCAATGGCTGCTACGGATGCCTAGTTTGAGGCACAACCGAAATCCTTCTTTTTGCTAGGCTTACAGAACTTGGAATACCGATGTAAGAGGTGTGTTGACATCAGTGGAGAGTATGTGGAATAAATGTAAAGTTTTGTAACCTATCGTGATATTCATATGTCCATGTTTTTATATGGACCATTTGCCCCAGTGAACCACATGGACACATGTCCATTTTTTACTGGCATCATGGATGACGAGGGCTAATACAAGTCTTTGGGTCCAGGAAAAACACGTACAGCACATGGAGGGCAGCTGTGTACGGTCCGTGTGCTGTACGTGTTTAACACTGCAACATACAGGAGAAACTATGTGATTTATTTACTTAGTGATCCATCTGTACAAAAAAAATAATAAATAACATTGATAGTAAAAACAGACACACGGATGTGAAACTGATGCAAAACAATGATCACACCGGCACCATTTGTACACGTGTTTAAAGACGGACAAGTGAATGGGTTCTTGGCATACCACTGACTCGCTTGAAATAGTTTTGACCTTCCATCAACAATCTCTAACATATGTTTTACAGAATTAAATTTCATATGGAGGCACATATTCGTGCGCATTTTTTTTTGCATGTTAATTTTTTCCTCCTGTTCTACCAAGAGCCATACTTTTTTTTTTAGTTCCCATTGACATAGCTGCATAAGGCTAAGCTCACACATCAGTTTTTTTCCTTCAGGCAGAATCCGGCGTTTTTGCCGGATCCGTTGCGGGACACAATTTGTGAAAAAAAAACAGATGCACCTGATCTGTTTTTTTGCCAGATCCCGCATACCGTATCCGGCAAAAAGCGGATCAGGTGCATCCGTTTTTTCATTCGGCGCATCTGGTTTTCTGTCCGGTTTTTGCCTGATCTGTTTTTTGGTGATTTTGTTTTTAAACCTTAAACCTATACATGTTTGGTGTCTACAAACTCACACTGACGTGAGGCATCACACCCACACATCAGTTTTACCATATAAGGAACACAGTGAATAAAATAACTCAAAAACTATAGTGCTAGCACACTTTTTTTGCAATTTTTCTGCATTTGGAATTTTTTTTGCAGTTTTCATGTACACTATATATTAAAACTATGGTTTCATTTAAGTACAGCTCGTTCCGCAAAAAATGAGCTCTCACATGACCATATTGACTGAAAAATAAAAAAGTTACGTCTCTCAGAAGAAGAATGGCGAAAAAAAAAAGGAAACCGAAAAATTGGCCGGTCGTGAAGGGGTTAAATCCCTCAATCCCCCCTTTTATTACATATATAACACATATGTAAGGTTTAAAAAAAACCTTAATTTAAAAAAAAAAAAAAAAAAAAAAAAAGATTTTCCCCATTTGTATACACCATGTTTTTTTAAACAAAGACCCCCAAAGTACCATAGGTGCTTTCCTTTGAGAAAATGACACACCAAATACAAAGATTTTGGAACAAGTTTAATATTTCTATTTTTAATCTCTTCTTTTTCTGAAATGGAGGAGCTATATAGCTTTATATAGCTGTGTTGTGTCAGTTTGAGCATGCTCAGTTTAAAAAACCGGACCCGTCCATGTAATCCGGTTTTTGCCCCATCCCGCTGGATCCGGCGTCCATAGACAGCCATTATACATTACATCGCATCGCGCCGGATCCGGCGGGATGCGATTTTTTTCATGACACAAAAAACGTCAAGGTCTGCGTTTTTTGTAGCCGCCGCATCCGGTTTTTCAGAAAAGCACCGGATTATGCCGCACAGCAAAAACCTAATGTGTGAACATACCCTAAGGGCTTGGCTTTTTTCAGGATGAGTTGTAGTTTTGAATGTCACCATCCATTTTTCTACAAAATGCACTTTAAAATGGGATAAAAAAAAAAATCAAGTGCAATAGTCTGCAGGCTTGTTGTATACTGTGAAGGAAATAATTATTTGATCCCTTGCCGATTTTGTAAGTTTGCCCACTGACAAAGACATGAACAGTCTATAATTTTAAAGGTAGGTTAATTTTATCAGTGAGTGATAAAATATCACAAAATCCAGAACATCACATTGTCTAAATTATATAAATGTATTTGCAGTTTATAAAGAGAAATAAGTATTTGATCCCTCTGGCAAACAAGACTTAATACTTGGTGATAAAACCCTTGTAGGCAAGCACAGCAGTAAGACATTTTTTGTAGTTGATGATGAGGTTTGTGCATGTCAGGAGGAATTTTGGTCCACTCCTCTTTGCAGATCATCTCTAAATTATTAAGATTTTGAGGCTGTCGCATGGAAACTCGGAGCTTCAGCTCCCTCCATATGTTTTCTGTGGGATTAAGGTCTGGAGACTGGCTAGGCCACTCCATGACCTTAATGTGCTTATTTTTGAGCCACTCCTTTGTTGCCTTGGCTGTATGTTTTGGGTCATTGTCATGCTGGAAGACCCAGCCACGACCCATTTTTTATGTCCTGGCAGAGGGAAGGAGGTTGTTACTCAGGATTTTAGGGTACATGGCTCCATCCATAGTCCCATTGATGCAGTGAAGTAGTCCTGTGCCCTTAGCAGAAAAACACCCCCATAAAAAAATTATGTTTCCACAACCATGCTTGACAGTGGGGACACTGTTCCTTGGGTCAGAGGCAGCATTTCTTTTTCCAACATGGCGAGCTGAGTTAAGGTCAAAGAGATCAATTTTTGCCTCATCTTACCACAGCACCTTCTTCCAATCACTCTCAAAATCATCCATGTGTTCATTGGCAAACTTCAGATGAGCCTGCACATGTGCCTTCTTGAGCAGTGGGATTTTGCGGGCACTGCATTATGGCGTAATGTGTTACCAATGTTTTTTTTTCGTGACAGTGGTCCGAGCTGCCTTGAGATCATTAACAAGTTCCCCCCGTGTAGTCTTAGGCTGATCTTTCACCTTCCTCATGATTCTGGATACCCTATGAGGTGAGATTTTGCATAGAGCCCAGGATCAAAGTCGATTGACACTCATTTTGTATTTCTTCCATTTTCTTACACCAACAGTTGTTTCATTCTCACACAGTTTTTTACTTATGGTTTTGTTACCCATTCCAGCATTGTGGAGTTCTATGATCTTGACCCTGACATCCTTAGACGGCTCTTTGGTCTTGCCCATGTTATAGAGGTTAGAGTCTGACTGATTGAGTCTGTGGACAGGAGTCTTTTATACAGGTGTCAATTTAACACAGCTGTTCTTAGTGCAGTTAACGAGTTGAATAGGAGCATCTAAGTGGTCTGTAGGAACTAGAACTCTAAGGCTATGTGCCCACGGGAGCTCGTACCTGCGGATATATCCGCAGGTACGTCCGCAGGTTTCCCGCAGCAGCTCCCCGGAATCCGCAGCTATACATAGCTGTGGGATTCCAGCTAAATATCTGCGGAAAACCTGTAGACATTCATGCGACTTATCTGCGGACGTCCCGGCCTCTATCTCCATAGTGGAGGGCCGGGAATTCCGCAGGTATTTCCGCAGAAATAATTGACATGCAGTTATATGCGGCTGCGGGACATCCGCAACATATTCCGCAGCCGCACATACCGCAGCATGGACACAGCACTCCCCATGTCCCATAGGATAACATGGGGAGTGTTTGTACTTGCTAAAACCTGCGGATTTATCTAGAAAATCCAGATAAATCCGCAGGTTTTCCGCGGCAAAATCTGCGGGTACAGAGTCCCGTGGGCACATAGCCTTAATGGTTGGTAGGGGATCAAATACTTATTTCTCTCTTCAAAATGCAAATAAATTTATATAACTTAGACAATGTGATTTCCTCGATTTTATTTTTGATATTCTCTCTGATATACTGTATATCTCTCACTGTTAAAATTAACTTACCCTAAAAAATTATAGACTGTTCATGTCTTTGTCAGTGGGCAAACTTACAAAATCAGCAAAGGTTCAAATAAATATTTCCTTCACTGTATGCTGCAATATCACATTATTGCAATATATAGTAAAAATCATGGTCTCCTATGAAGCCAAGCCTGTGCTTTACATGAGCACCAACACACCCAGGTGCCATGCTAACACATTGAGCCTCCGCAATCATGTGTTCTAGGCAGGATTGCTGCACTTAAATGCCACCGTCAGAGATTGACAGTGGTATTTAAGGGGTTAAATAGGAGCACAAGAAGCAAACTTTAGTAGCTACTATAATGGCAGATGTTGGTTGTATAACGCAGCCAGCACCCACTACATTTGGTGTGTGCTCAGATCTTAAGCCTGCTCCACATACCCTTTTCACACCTGACTTAGAACATACTGTTAACACTTTCACGACCTGAGACATACTGCTACATCATAGGTTGTGTTTTTCCATTTAATACGGCTCGCACGGGGATCCCGCAACCCCTCTTGCACATCTTGGCTGATTTGATGAGTTGACATGTGCCTCTAAGGCGGGCTTTGCACACTACGACATCGCAGGTGCGATGTCGGTGGGGTCAAATCGAAAGTGACGCACATCCGGCGTCACTTGCGATGTCGTAGTGTGTAAATCCTAGATGATACGATGAACGAGCGCAAAATCGTCGTCATCGTATCATCGCTGCAGCCTCCGACATTTCCATAATGCCGGGGGAGCGACAGGTACGATGTAGTTCCTCGTTCCTGCGGCCGCACACATCGCTGTGTGTGAAGCCGCAGGAGCGAGGAACTTCACCTTACCTGCCTTCCGGCTGCAATGAGAAAGGACGGAGGTGGGCGGGATGTTTACATCCTGCTCATCTCCGCCCCTCCACTTCAATTGGCCGACTGCCGTGTGACGTCACTGTGACGCCGCACGACCCGCCCCCTAAGGAAGGAGGCGGGACGCCGGCCAGATGGACGTCGCACGGCAGGTATGTGCGTGTAAAGCTGCCGTAGCGATAATAATCGCTACGGCAGCTTTCACTATATATCGAACGTGCGACGGGGGTGGGACTATCGCTGCAGCATCGGTAACACATTGTTACCGATGTTGCAACGTGCAAAGCCCGCCTAACAGCGGCGGGAAGATCGGAAAGTCACCTGTAGTTGTTAACTAGTTATATCCCACTGTCAGTCTCTGACAGCGGGATGTAATATGCCATTCCCCACTCCCATCAGCGACCCTGTGATGTAATTGTGAGGCGCCTATGTGTTGTCATGACAGCCAAGGGTCTGCTGATTAACCCTTTCACTGTAATGAACAAATTCCTGTTAACACTGGCTATGTGCCGTCGTTCATAGGAAGTCAGTATTTCTACTATGCAGAGCAGTGCTGATGCCCTGCTCTGTACAGCACAAGCAATCGGAAGATCACAGCTTCAAATCCCCTAAGGGGACTTGTAAAAACAATAAAAAGTGAGAAGGAAAAGTTTTTAAAAAAATGAAAAGAAGAAAAAAATTCAAATCACCCCCCTTTTGCTCCATTGAAAAGAAAACAATAAAAACCCAACAACACATTTTTGGTATCGCCACTTTCATAAATGTTTGCGCCATCAAAAGATAAAAAAGAGAATTTTGTTACTTACCGTAAATTCTTTTTCTTATAGTTCCGTATTGGGAGACCCAGACCATGGGTGTTTAGCTTCTGCCTCCGGAGGACACACAAAGTACTACACTTAAAAGTGTAGCTCCTCCCTCTGAGCTTATACACCCCCTGGTAGCCAGTCCTAGCCAGTTTAGTGCAAAAGCTGAAGGAGAATAGCCACCCACAAGTAGAACCGAGTAAGAACCGGAACAACCGGAGACTCTATCCATGACAACAGCCGGTGATAACACACGGAACAAGAAAATTGCCAACAGGCAACAGGGAGGGAGCTGGGTCTCCCAATATGGAACTATAAGAAAAAGAATTTACGGTAAGTAACAAAATTCTCTTTTTCTTTATCGTTCCTTTGGGAGACCCAGACCATGGGACGTTCCAAAGCTGTCCCTGGGTGGGAATAAACAGAAAAAACTAAGCAGTAGGCGGAGCCTAACTTCACAAGTGGGCGACAGCCGCCTGAAGGATGCGTCTGCCCAAGCTCGCATCTGCCGAAGCATGAGCATGCACTTGGTAGTGCTTCAAAAAGGTATGCAGGCTAGTCCAAGTGGCAGCCTGACAGACTTGTTGAGCCGTAGCCTGGTGCCTAAAAGCCCAAGAGGCACCGACAGCTCTGGTCGAGTGTGCTTTGATCCCCGGCGGGGGAGGCACCTGAGTACTCTGGTAGGCGTCCGAAATGGTCGATCTAATTCAACGGGCCAATGTCGGCTTAGAAGCAGAGAGACCCTTGCGCCGCCCTGTGGTTAGCACAAAAAGAGAGGTACACCGCCTAAGCGCAGCGGTGCGAGCCACATAAATCCGGAGAGCACGCACCAGATCTAGAGTATGCAGCGCTTTCTCAAAGCGATGAACAGGGGCCGGACAGAAGGAAGGCAAGGAAATATCCTGGTTAAGGTGGAAGGGAGAGACCACCTTAGGAAGAAAGTCCGGGGTCGGACGGAGTACTACCTTGTCTTGGTGAAAAACCAAAAAAGGTGACTCCGAGGAGAGCGCAGCCAAATCGGAGACTCTCCTGAGAGAAGTTATGGCAACTAGAAAGGCCACCTTTTGAGAAAGACGATACAAAGAAACCTCCCTAAGAGGCTCAAAGGGTGGTTTCTGCAACACCGTGAGGACCAAGTTAAGGTCCCAGGGATCCAAGGGCTGCCGATAAGGCGGAATGATGTGAGACGCACCTTGCATGAAGGTGCGGATTTGAGCCAGCCGGGCGATACGCCGCTGGAACAGCACTGATAGAGCTGAGACATGTCCCTTGAGAGAGTTAAGGGACAGTCCTAGCTGCAGACCGGACTGTAAAAAAAACAGAAGGGTCGGCAACGAGAATGGCCAAGGAGAATGGCCGGAAGAGCGACACCAGGACAGGAAAATTTTCCAAGTCCTGTGATAGATCTTGACGGAGGAAGACTTACGGGCCCGGGTCATAGTGGAGATGACTTCAGGAGGAATACCAGAAGCCGTCAAAATCCAGGACTCAAGAGCCACGCCGTCAATTTGAGAGCCACAGAATTCGGGCGGAAAAACGGACCTTGTGAGAGCAGGTCTGGACGGTCCGGAAGATGCCACGGCATCTCCACGGACAGTTGGAGCAGATCTGGATACCAAGCTCGCCTGGGCCAGTCCCGTGCAATGAGGATGACTCGACGGCCCTCCATTCTGATCTTGCGCAGGACTCTGGGCAAGAGAGCTAGAGGGGGAAACACGTAGGACAGACGAAACTGGGACCAGTCTTGAACCAGAGCGTCCGCGGCGAAGGCCTGAGGATCGTGGGAGCGAGCCACGTAAACCGGAACCTTGTTGTTGTGACGGGATGCTATTAGGTCCACGTCCGGAGTGCCCCATTTGCGGCAGATTGACTGAAACACTGCCGGGTGCAGGGACCACTCACCATCGTCCACGGATTGACGGCTGAGATAATCTGCCTCCCAGTTTTCTACACCAGGGATGTGGACTGCGGATATGGTGGACTTGGAGTCCTCCGCCCATTGAAGGATGCATTGGACCTCCAACATTGCCAGGCGGCTGCATGTCCCGCCTTGGTGATTGATGTAGGCAACCGCTGTCGCGTTGTCTGACTGGACTCGAATGTGCCTGCCCGCCAACAGGTGGTGAAAGGCTAGGAGAGCTAGAAGCACAGCTCTGGTTTCCAGCACATTGATTGAAAGGGCTGACTCGGACGGAGTCCAAGTGCCCTGAGCTCTGTGGTGGAGATGTACCGCTCCCCAGCCGGATAGGCTGGCATCCGTGGTGAGAATCACCCAGGATGGAGCCAGGAAGGAGCGCCCTTGGGACAGGGAGAGGGGTCGAAGCCACCACTGAAGAGAGCTCCTGGTCCGTGGCGACAGAGCCAGTAACCTCTGTAAGGAGGAAGGCCGCTTGTCCCAACAGCGGAGGATGTCCAGCTGCAGAGGACGCAGATGGAACTGGGCAAAGGGAACCACCTCCATGGAAGCCACCATTTGTCCCAGCACCTGCATCAGGCGCCTGAGGGAATAACGGCGGGGCCTCAGGAGAGAGCGCACCGCTAGCCGGAGAGACTGCTGTTTGATTAAGGGCAACTTCACAAGTGCCGGCAAAGTCTCGAACTGCATCCCTAGGTACGTGAGACTCTGGGTCGGAGTCAGAGTGGATTTGTGAAGATTGACAATCCACCGGAATTGGGCTAAGGTGGCGAGAGTGAGCGAAACACTCCGCTGACAGTCTGCGCTGGATGGACCCTTGACCAGAAGGTCGTCCAGGTAAGGGAGCACTGCCAACCCGTGGAGGTGCAGGACCGCAATCACTGCCGCCATGACCTTGGTGAATACCCGAGGGGCCGTGGCTAACCCGAAGGGGAGAGCCACGAATTGGAAATGATCCTCTCCTATCGCAAAACGTAACCAACGCTGATGTGACACTGCGATTGGCACATGTAGATAGGCATCTCTGATGTCGATGGACGCCAGGAACTCCCTTTGGGTCATAGAGGCAATGACTGATCGCAGGGACTCCATGCGAAAATGCCGCACCCGAACATGCTTGTTGAGAAGCTTGAGATCCAGGATGGGCCGGAAGGTACCGTCCTTTTTTGGAACTAGGAAGAGATTTGAGTAAAAACCTCTGAACCGTTCCTGAGCGGGAACTGGGACAATCACTCCGTTTGCCTGCAAGGACGCCACGGCCTGCGAGAAGGCGGCGGCCTTGGAGCAGGGGGGAGTTGAGAGAAAAAATCTGTTTGGAGGGCTGGAAGAGAATTCTATCCTGTAGCCGTGAGATATGATGTCTCTCACCCACTGATCGGAGACTTGCTTTAACCAAGCGTCGCCAAAGTGGGAGAGCCTGCCACCGACTAAGGACGTGGTTGGAGCGGGCCGAAAGTCATGAGGAAGCTGCCTTAGTGGCAGAACGTCCTGCGGTCTTCTGCGGATGCGCTTTTGGGCGCCAGTTGGATTTCTGATCCTTGGCTGAGTTAGCGGACGAGGCGGAAGGCTTAGAGGATGACCAGTTGGAGGAACGAAAGGAACGAAACCTCGATTGATTCCTACCCTGGGCGGGTTTCCTGGTCTTGGTTTGTGGCATGGAAGTACTCTTCCCGCCAGTAGCTTCTTTAATGATTTCATCCAGCTGTTCACCAAACAGCCGTGAACCAGCAAAAGGGAGCCCAGCAAGAAGCATCTGCCTTCCACTCTCGAAGCCACAAAATCCTGCGGATAACAAGAGAATTAGCTGAAGCCACCGCAGTGCGATGAGCAGCCTCTAGCATGGCAGACATGGCATAAGATGAAAAAGCGGAAGCCTGAGCAGTTAAGGTAACCATCTCAGGCATAGATTCCTTGGTGAGGGAATGCATCTCCTCTAGAGAAGCAGAGATGGCTTTGAGAGCCCACACTGCTGCAAAAGTCGGGGAAAACGCAGCCCCCGCAGCTTCATACACAGATTTGGCCAGAAGGTCAATCTGACGGTCAGTGGAATCCTTAAGTGAGGTGCCGTCAGCCACCGACACAACGGTCCGGGCTGAGAGCCTAGACACCGGGGGGTCTACCTTTGGGGAGTGAGACCACTCCTTGACCACCTCAGGTGGAAATGGAAACCGGTCATCAGAACCACGCTTTGGAAAGCGTTTGTCAGGACAGGCCCTGGGTTTGGTCACAGCGGACTGAAAACTGGAGTGGTTAAAGAACACACTCTTCACTCTCTTAGGCGAGGTAAACTGATGTTTTTCTGCCAAAGAGAGTTGCTCCTCTGACACTGGCGGATTGAGATCCAGCACAGAATTAATAGAAGCAATCAAATCACTAAGGTCCGAGTCACCCTCAGAGAAATCGAAGGGATACATAGCCTTCGAGCCCCCAGTGAGGGCATCCTCCTCATCTTGAGAGTCAGCTCTTGAGACAGAGCCATGGGATGGGGGGGGGAGGAAACCCTGCGCCTTCTCTTAGAAGGACGGGGTCTGGGACCTGATGATGAATCCTCCGTGAGCTCTGATGGACGGAGGTCAGAGGATAGGAGTCCTCTGTCAAGAGTATTAGAGGCACCCTGTGAGGGGGGCTGATGCATATTCATCAAAGTCCTGGACAAAAGTCCCATGGACTCAGCAAATGACTGGGATATGGACCTAGAAAAGGACTCTACCCAGGCCAGGGGTTCAGTCACAGGTGCAGCAGCAGCAGCCTGAGAGACCACTGGGGGTGAGACTCCAGGCTGTGGCACCGCCAAGTTAGAGCAACCATCACAGTGTGGATAAATGCTCGGCTCAGGCAGCAAGAGCTTACATGCAGTGCATGCAGCATAAAGCTTTGGAGCCTTGCTCCTTGTGTGAGACATGCTGCTGGAGTGGGGGCTTTGCAGAGAATGAACCCCAGGGAGAATATACAGAGGTCCACAACCGGAGACCGGCTGTGGCTTACCAGACCGCTGAGCGCGGTGTTGTGTGCCCTCCAGATCCCGAAGCCCGGTCCCCCAGTGCGCAGCACCTCAGTAGAGATGCAGAATGCAGGATGTCCCAGAGCAGAGTGAACTCTGCCTTAGAAATGGGGCGTTCCTATAAAAGAGCGGGAACTGGAGGGCTATAGAGACCTGCAGGGAAGGAGGGACGCCCCAGCAGTGGGGAGTGTCCCTCCCCTGTGTAGAACGGCCGCCGGGAGGAGCCGAACCTGTCCCTCTGCATAAGTGACATGCGAGGGCAGGAAAACAAAACTAGGCGAAGCCAGGGCCTAAATTTAATCGGCGAGGCCGACAAGCAGGCACCATCGGCGCGGTTCTCTGGCAAAAGCTGGTGAACCCGCCGGAAAAGTTAAAACAATCACATACAGCATACTCTCCCCATACAATAAAGAACCGGGACCCCCAACATAAACGTCTCAGGTACTTAGCTGCTGAGACGCAGGGCCATATCCCTGGGGATGAGTGCTCCGGTCCAACAGAATCCTCAAGGGGCTGTGGATGGAGACCGGACTCCTGCCAGGCATGGAGACCGTGCTGGCTCCCACTTCAAGCCAGAGCCCAGAAGGGATGGTGAAGGAGCGCGGCATGTAAGGCTTCAGCCTTGTAAATCAACCTTAACAACACCGCCGACACAGTGGGGTGAGAAGGGACATGCCGGGAGTCCAGACATGGACCCGCTTTTCTTCAAACTCTTTCCAAAAGTCAAACAAATCAGATGAGAATGCATGTGTGGATGTATGACCTCCTGAACACAAAGCAATAAACTGGCTAGGACTGGCTACCAGGGGATGTATAAGCTCAGAGGGAGGAGCTACACTTTTAAGTGTAGTACTTTGTGTGTCCTCCGGAGGCAGAAGCTAAACACCCATGGTCTGGGTCTCCCAAAGGAACGATAAAGAAATAAATTTATATGATCTATAAAGAGCATAACGAAAAAAAAATCAAAACGCCAGAATTATTTTTGGGGGGGGCTAACGCAACACTGGAATAAAATGCAGTAAGAGGTGATGAAAGCATCACATCGACCTAAAAATGGTATTTGTAAAAATGCCAGCTCAAGGAACAAAGAATAAGCTATCACTGAGCCCCACATCCCAAAAAATAAGAATATTACGTGTCTTGGAAAATGAGCATTTTTTTATTTATTTATATATTTATTTTTTTACAAATTTCTGAGTTTTTTTTCACCAATGAAATTTAAAAAAAAAAAAATTACACGTTTGATATGTACGAATCTACTGACGTGGGAAATCTTGTAGCCAGATCAGTTTTACCACATAGTGAATATGGTAAATAAAAAAACACAAAACAATTTTCATGCACATAAGAAATAACAAATCGGACAGATGTGTGCACAGCAGTGTATCGACTTCTTACATTAACACATGTAAAGGTTAGTCTGTACACTACTCTTGTTTGGTATAGATAGGGTTCATTCAATGGCTCCAATGATGTCAGAGAGTCCTATAACAAAATGTAAATACCCCTAGATACTTTTCCGATGCTGACCCTCCCTACTGGTCAGTTCCCTCAGCTTTTCAAGTCCTAACACACAAGTACCTGAAGCTCTTCTTCATATAGCCCAGTTTCAGATTTGGTATTCTAGACCCATGAGATGTCAACATGTGCATGGCCCATAGCACGTGTGCCGATTGGCATACACAACATACATCCAATAATAACCAGGACTTTACAGGTCTGGCTTCATGAGAATTAGTACACAAAATGCATTATTATATCATTTGAAGTTTTGGTATTAGTTCTTGAGATAGATAATACCACACTAAACTTTTGCAAACAACACTTTGCATGAAGCCCACGTAGCAGGCAATTTCCATAACAGTTCTTTTCTTAAGATTGCTATGCATTTTATGCTTTTCAAGGTGTACAATGTTCTGAAAAACAGTAATTTAAATTGTGAGTTCTTTGATGCGTACACGCTACTTTCTTCTTTCTTTGCTCAAAAAATATCTTTGTAATCTAATGAACATTAAAGGGAATTTAAAGAGAATTTCTTGCTAAAGAATATAAAAAACACAGCCGAGCACCATCTGACGAAATCTAAACTAGATATGCCTTGTGGAAAATCAATATGGTGTTGGCTTGGCTTCCTAATCAATGTCATTGGAGTGATTTAACATGTGAGTATTTAAAGCAAGCTCACATTTCTAGATTTCATCAGTATTCATTCCCTGCAGGAGTTCTTGTCAGGCCTTTCAATAAAGTATTGTTCTTCCAACTTCTTCCTTTCAATTGAGCCACAAGACTCTGAAATAAAAGAACGCAGACACTGCACTTTCAGCTATAACAGACCTGATAATAAAAAAAAAAAAGATTTTTACAGAAAAGAGTATAGGATTTGACAGCATGGTTGAAATACTCAATCCTTCTCGTACAATGTGTCCATTTCTTTCGGATTCATTTAACAAATCCAACCTGAATAACATACATAGGGGTTTACATACATTCTTTTCAATAAATATCTGATTAAAAAAATGTGTGAGATGGAAGACTCCCATCTCTGAATATAATTACATATATATACTTTTTTTTAATATATATATATATATATATACATATATATATATATATATATATATATATATATATAAGTATTGCACTATTTAATCATGTGAAAATAGCATCAAATTGCTGTGGATTTCAGTATGTATCCACTTCATATATTTGTTTTTTCTTCTTCGTCGCTTGTATACTCTTTAAATCAATTAATGGTTTTTCGAATATTTTCTTTTCATTTTACTCCTCTCGGTTTAGATCATCGATTGAAGAAATAGATATAAACAAAATAGAAATGTGTTGTTTGTAGGGAAGTTAAGGCCGCTGCACACGCTGCAATATCATTACCGATATCACTAGCATGCGTACCCGCCCCCATCGGTTGTACGACACAGGCAAATCGCTGCCCGTGGCGCACAACATCGCTCAGACCCGTCACACTACTTACCTGCCTAGCGACGTCGCTGTGACCGGTGAACCGCCTCCTTTCTAAGGGGTCGGTTCGTTCGGCGTCACAGCGACGTCACTAAGCAGGCACCCAATAGAAGCGGAGGGGCGGAGATGAGCGGGACGTAACATCCCGCCCACCTCCTTCATTCCGCATTGCCGGCGGCCGCAGATAAGGTGAGGTTCCTCGTTCCTGCGGTGTCACACATAGCGATGTCTGCTGCCGCAGGAACGACGAGCTACATCGTACATGCAGCAGCAACGATAATTGGGAATAGGGAGGCATGTCACCAATTAGCGATTTTGCACATTTTTGCAACGATGCAAAATCGCTCATAGGTGTCACACACAATGATATCGCTAAAGCGGCCGGATGTGCGTCACAAATTCCGTGACCTCAATGAGATCGCTTGAGCGATGCCGTAGCGTGTAAAGCAGCCTTAAGATGCAAGTGCTAATAATTTAGACAGTAAAAGTTTCCATTTTAATAGTTAATATTCAGTTTTAATGGTGTACAGAAATTATTTGAATTGTTTATTCTAAACGGCCTAACAACATTAATGTTGACAGATCCCGTGGATATCCACGGGTTCGGCTGTCACTGTAATGTGTATGATGGCACTGGCCAATTAATCATTGGGGCAGATGTTGTCAATTGGACAGGTTTGATGTTGGACTTCAGATTGCCTTGTTATCCCAGAGAAAAGCAGCCGCTAGAGATGTCTGGAGGTGGCTCTCTCTAGGAGAACACAAGCAAATGCTCCTGAGCATGAGAGAGATGGGTAAGATGGCTAACTGTCAGACGATGGGCCGAAAAATTGTTCAGCTGACAGCAAACTGTTGTGTGAGGTGGGCTCACGTGGTGGATCCTCTAAGCGCGCTGGTCTGGGTGGCCACGCATGCGCTGATGCAGCAGCCAGGTAGAGTACAGACACGAAAAAATGCAAAAATAATAGTTCAATAAAGATCAGGGATTAACAGACAGATAAGGGACATGGGAAGAATTACAGAACTTAATTTAGACAGCATAGGCAAATGGCAGCGTAACCGAAGACCTGTGACAGATGGCGAAGTAGCAAAAGAAAACATAAACATAGCAGGAATACAGAAGACTGTAAACAGGAAACAGGATTCCTGAAGACTATTGGCAGACAGGTGACAGGTAGCAGAATTACGCACGACTGTACACCAGTAACAGGATTACTGGAAATAGCTGGCAGACAGGTAGCAGAGATATTGACGAGCAGACAGAGACAGGTAACAGGATGACTGGAGACCGCTTGCAGATAGGTATCAGTTGCAGACAAGTTTAGAACCACAGGAAGAAGACTTTAAGGTAATCACAGAAGTCTGACAACAGCTGTCATCTGACAACTCATCTTATACTCTACTTGTGGCGCCACCGTTGTGATTGGTCTTCTTTGATTTGTGACCTGCAGGCAGCTCCAGTGTTTCATAGAGCACACTGAAGGTCACAAATAAATGCATCTCTATGAGAGTCTCATATTGGCCTTGTTCTGGCTCTCGTAGAGTTACATTGAGAGCTTGTGACGTAATTTCTGTCAAGTCAGAGATTACGAGCATAAGATGGCACTATGGGATCGAAGCACCGTCGCTAAAAGGTGAAGCCACCGTATGGTGAATATACGACGGATTTCTTAGATTTAAAGTGCCACTCCAGGCTGAAAAAAAAAAAAAAAACTTTGGAGAGGCGCTTTTAAGTATAGGTGTCCATGAAAAACTCGGACAGCACTTGATGTAATGTTTCCTGCATCTGTGTGCTGTTTGTTTTTAACTGACTGTTGGGAGAAGCTCAAAAAATCTCCACCAGATTTTTTTTACATTTGAGAAAAACTGATTAAACACTGTAGGTAAAACTGACACTGACCAAACACTGATGAAAATCTCATCTAAAGAACTGATGAAAATTAATACTTTTTTTTCCATATGCAATGAGTAAAAAAAATAATGATTTGGCCGTAGTGATGGAACACACAGGAATTAAATCTAACTACTGACCGGTGACGTTGTCTGTGATTGGAGTCATTCAGCTTCTTTTACTTTGGGTTACGACTAGAGATGAGAAAACCTGAGGTTCACTGTTCATACCAAACAGAGACTTTCCCAAAAAGAACATAGTTCGGATTTGGTATTCGTGTGCTTTACATATGACCACCACTCGCACAAGCATCCTTCAGTGCTCATCCCAGTGTGAGCCGCTCACAGTGATTGAACAGCTCGCACTAGGGGTAAGTACAGCAGGAGCGGCTGTAGTGTGCACCAAAAAATAATAAAATCATATATATATATATATATATATATATATATATATATATATATATATATATATATATGAACAACTCCGCCTACCTGCCCCTGGAAGTAATTTATTTATGACTGGCTACATGTGAGCGGAGACCTGAGCTGCCCATTTGACATCCATTGGGTTCGGATCAAGTCCGGGTCCCAAACTGAAACTTATCTAAAGTCCGGCTGAAACTGCCAAACCAAACTTCAACAGGTCCACTCATTTCTAGTTATCACTGTAATGATATTTACTCCTAGCCATGACTTGCCTGCGCAGACCCTAGCACAAATAAGAAGGGTAATATCAGTAATGCTACACAAAACAGAGCTATACATATAGTACATTCCTAAAAACGGTGTCCCATCAAATAGTGCCTCACTACACTACTAATAATACTTCAGTGCACACAAGTCCCCCAGAAATATGATACATACAGTGCCTAATAAAGATTCCTCAAGAATATTATTATACACACAGTGCCCCTTAAATAATGTCAGACAAAAACTGGCTCCAAAACAGTACCATAATCTGTACCTCTAAAATAGTCACAAGAGTCACCAAAATTAGAGCCATAAACTCAGTGCTACAGCAATATATCCATACATTCAATGTTATCTTATAGTTCTTCATAGTAAATAGTCCTAAAAAGATTATGCCAGCTCTGAATATATGAGTATAGTACCACCATCGGAATGCTCCATCACCAGATAGAGTAGGCAATATGCGATCCGCATTCCCAGGAGCCTGGCGCCTCATGCCACGACCTTTTCTAATCCAAGGCCTTGTGCTGTGTGATGACCAATGTCATGTAATCCAGATAGGATCCTGCAATGCAGTCTGAGAGATTGGAGTTCAGATGTGACAGAATTCTGCCCTGAAAATCTGAGACTGTTCATGACATAACTTATGTGGCTGATGTTTTCAAATCTTCATCAAAGCACAATTTAGAATTCAGAGCAAGACGCAGATTTTCAAATTGGCAGCATTCTTATTATGGAGTGAAAATGCTATGGACTTTACCATAAATGTAATCTTTTGTGAAGCAAATAAAGAAATGCAGAAAAAAATAAAGATGTTCAGCAGATTTACTGGAAAATCTAAGGCAGAATATATCCAAAAATCTGGCCTTTTTCTTTTAAATCCCTTTCTATAGATATAGTATATTTATTTTTTTACTAATTCTGGTTTACATAGCAGTGTTCGAGTTTGGATGCTTTACGTATGCAAACCACTCGATCGAGCATCGCTGTACTCGGGTACGCCTTGTGTTCAGCTCAGTTCGAGCCGCTCAGTCTCTGAATGGCTCGCACTGGGGGTAAAAACAACATTTTTTATGTAGTGTATGCAAAAAAAAAAACCCAAACACCCTCTCCCCCAACAAAGCTCTGTTTATGGCTGTCTGTATGTCGGCAAAGCGTCAAACTGCCTAATCAGTGACTTCCAATGGGCTTGGGCGCTGGGATCAAGTTCAGGTCAAGTCCGCGTTCCAAACTGAACTTTATCTAAAGTCCAACTGAACCCGGAGAACCCGAACTTCCTCAGGTCCGCTCATGTCTACTAATAAGTATTATAAGTGAAAAAAAAAAGTCTAACGGGCACGCAAACCATTGAGACTGACTTTTGCCCAATTGAAGGCATCAAGGGAACAGCCTGATGTATTTGTGTTCGCCCTGAGGTCTATTAGTAAATCCAGTATGCGACCACCACTGCTATGAAGAGTTGTAGAGCGAATACTTCACTGTAGTTACACATTTTGGAGATATTCTACTAATAAAAAGCTTAACAACTTAGATGAATCATAAATAAATGAACCTATGCAATTTCTTTACTAGAAGTATAATAACTTTTATTTCCGCGACGGAAACAATGATGTATTCTTTCCGAGGCTTCGAGAACAGCTTCTGAACTGCCTGGATATTTGTGTTAATCCTATGTATCATAAGAGATAAATTTACTCTTGGGCACAAAGGAACAGAGAAGATCTGTTGAATGTGCAGAATTTGGTTTGTGGGATGTATGAAGAATTATTTTTCAAGCTAGTTTATAAGAAGTAATGCTTTGCTCAGATGTTGTGAGCATCAGATAATGTGAAAATTGCACCATCCACTTACGAGATAACATACATCAGTGTAAGACAGTCCCTATTGTCTCTGATGCTATTTCTGTGTCCCTCGCTGTTTTCTTGTTTTGCAGGTGCTACCCGTCACTTATTTTAGTGCACTGCTGTGTAATGCTTTACATCACATTTCAGTCAAGCTGAGAGCTTAGTTAGATGATTTCACCAAAGTGGCGCATGTTATTCCCAGCAATGCAGACACAATAACTAAACCAATCATCACACATAGACTTGCACACCACAATAAGCTTTTTTTGTTCACCAAACAATATAATTTGCATTTGCAATATACTTCCCATGATTAAAATACTCTGTTTACATACTGGAAGAATTTGTTGAAAATTGCACTACCTGCTATATCATGTGTTAAAAAGATAGGAAACCGCTAGCAGCATGTAGCAGAGGGAACATCATCATTATATGGGAAATGTAGAGTGATGAAATGAGATGTCCACCTGCTCACCGGCTGCTCATACAAAGCCGGCTGCTCATACACCGTGTGTGTGTGTGTATACGTGTGTGTGTGTATACGTGTGTGTGTGTGTATACGTGTGTGTGTGTATACGTGTGTGTGTGTGTGTATACACATGTGTATATATATATATATATATATATATATAAAAGGAAAATTTCAACTAGTGTATCACTCCATAAAGCGGTCTCATATATTAAAAATTAACTTTTACTTTTACAAAGATAAAAAAGCCATCTTTCCTGTTATTAACAGACTAGAACGTATTCTTAGATGTTTGCTTCAGACTATGTGTTTCGATGTGCTTGATGTCTTCATCATGGTCTATACCAGACCTGGGCAAGGGGCGGCCCGCGGGCCACATCCGGCCCGCCTGCTCTCTGTGACCGGCCCGCCCGTCTTCAGCCGGTGCAGTGGAGCCGGGCTGCAGCGTGCCGAGCAAGGAGAGATCCTGTGCAGGTCCACACTCCGCACAGTCAGTGCAGGCAGCGGAACGCAGGAGTCTTTCCTCTGTTCCCTGCCGGCACTAATTGTCAGTGACACACGCGCGCTCTGACGTTGTCAGTACTGCGCTGCGTGTGTCATTTCAAAAGTTCCCGCCCGCCCTGCAGGAGAAGAAGCAGCACAGCAGACGGAATAATTCATCTTGCACTGTAGGACCTGCGATGATGTCACGCCCATGTGACTGTGTGGGAGGAGACACAGGAGGCCGGGCAGAAAGCAAGACATGCTGAATCCTGAAGGAGATGTGGACACATGATGACTGGTAATGAGAAAAGAGGGGAAATGAGGGGGAGGGGGCTGCAGGGTGAGTGCATATGAGGGAAGATGGAGCTGCAGGGTGAGTGGCATATGTGGGAACATGGAGCTGCAGGGTGAGTGGCATATGTGGGAACATGGAGCTGCAGGGTGAGTGGCATATGTGGGAACATGGAGCTGCAGGGTGAGTGCATATGTGGGAAGATGGAGCTGTAGGGTGAGTGCATATGTGGGAACATGGAGCTGCAGGGTGAGTGCATATGTGGGAACATGGAGCTGCAGGGTGAGTGGCATATGTGGGAACATGGAGCTGCAGGGTGAGTGGCATATGTGGGAACATGGAGCTGCAGGGTGAGTGGCATATGTGGGAACATGGAGCTGCAGGGTGAGTGCATATGTGGGAACATGGAGCTGCAGGGTGAGTGGCATATGTGGGAACATGGAGCTGCAGGGTGAGTGGCATATGTGGGAACATGGAGCTGCAGGGTGAGTGCATATGTGGGAACATGGAGCTGCAGGGTGATTGGCATATGTGGGAACATGGAGCTGCAGGGTGATTGGCATATGTGGGAACATGGAGCTGCAGGGTGATTGGCATATGTGGGAACATGGAGCTGCAGGGTGATTGGCATATGTGGGAACATGGAGCTGCAGGGTGAGTGCATATGTGGGAACATGGAGCTGCAGGGTGATTGGCATATGTGGGAACATGGAGCTGCAGGGTGATTGGCATATGTGGGAACATGGAGCTGCAGGGTGATTGGCATATGTGCGAACATGGAGCTGCAGGGTGAGTGGCATATGTGGGAAGATGGAGCTGCAGGGTGAGTGGCATATGTGGGAAGATGGAGCTGCAGGGTGAGTGGCATATGTGGGAACATGGAGCTGCAGGGTGAGTGGCATATGTGGGAACATGGAGCTGCAGGGTGAGTGGCATATGTGGGAACATGGAGCTGCAGGGTGATTGGCATATGTGGGAACATGGAGCTGCAGGGTGAGTGGCATATGTGGGAACATGGAGCTGCAGGGTGAGTGGCATATGTGGGAACATGGAGTTGCAGGGTGAGTGCATATGTGGGAACATGGAGCTGCAGGGTGAGTGCATATGTGGGAACATGGAGCTGCAGGGTGAGTGCATATGTGGGAAGATGGAGCTGCAGGGTGAGTGGCATATGTGGGAACATGGAGCTGCAGTGTGAGTGTCATATGTGGGAACATGGAGCTGCAGGGTGAGTGGCATATGTGGGAACATGGAGCTGCAGGGTGAGTGGCATATGTGGGAACATGGAGCTGCAGGGTGAGTGGCATATGTGGGAACATGGAGCTGCAGGGTGAGTGCATATGTGGGAAGATGGAGCTGTAGGGTGAGTGCATATGTGGGAACATGGAGCTGCAGGGTGAGTGCATATGTGGGAACATGGAGCTGCAGGGTGAGTGGCATATGTGGGAACATGGAGCTGCAGGGTGAGTGGCATATGTGGGAACATGGAGCTGCAGGGTGAGTGGCATATGTGGGAACATGGAGCTGCAGGGTGAGTGCATATGTGGGAACATGGAGCTGCAGGGTGAGTGCATATGTGGGAACATGGAGCTGCAGGGTGATTGGCATATGTGGGAACATGGAGCTGCAGGGTGATTGGCATATGTGGGAACATGGAGCTGCAGGGTGATTGGCATATGTGGGAACATGGAGCTGCAGGGTGAGTGCATATGTGGGAACATGGAGCTGCATGGTGATTGGCATATGTGGGAACATGGAGCTGCAGGGTGATTGGCATATGTGGGAACATGGAGCTGCAGGGTGATTGGCATATGTGCGAACATGGAGCTGCAGGGTGAGTGGCATATGTGCGAACATGGAGCTGCAGGGTGAGTGGCATATGTGGGAAGATGGAGCTGCAGGGTGAGTGGCATATGTGGGAAGATGGAGCTGCAGGGTGAGTGGCATATGTGGGAAGATGGAGCTGCAGGGTGAGTGGCATATGTGGGAACATGGAGCTGCAGGGTGATTGGCATATGTGGGAACATGGAGCTGCAGGGTGAGTGGCATATGTGGGAACATGGAGCTGCAGGGTGAGTGGCATATGTGGGAACATGGAGTTGCAGGGTGAGTGCATATGTGGGAACATGGAGCTGCAGGGTGAGTGCATATGTGGGAACATGGAGCTGCAGGGTGAGTGCATATGTGGGAAGATGGAGCTGCAGGGTGAGTGGCATATGTGGGAACATGGAGCTGCAGGGTGAGTGTCATATGTGGGAACATGGAGCTGCAGGGTGAGTGGCATATGTGGGAACATGGAGCTGCAGGGTGAGTGGCATATGTGGGAACATGGAGCTGCAGGGTGAGTGCATATGTGGGAAGATGGAGCTGCAGGGTGAGTGCATATGTGGGAAGATGGAGCTGCAGGGTGAGTGCATATGTGGGAACATGGAGCTGCAGGGTGAGTGGCATATGTGGGAACATGGAGCTGCAGGGTGAGTGGCATATGTGGGAACATGGAGCTGCAGGGTGAGTGGCATATGTGGGAACATGGAGCTGCAGGGTGAGTGCATATGTGGGAACATGGAGCTGCAGGGTGAGTGCATATGTGGGAACATGGAGCTGCAGGGTGAGTGGCATATGTGGGAACATGGAGCTGCAGGGTGAGTGCATATGTGGGAACATGGAGCTGCAGGGTGAGTGCATATGTGGGAACATGGAGCTGCAGGGTGAGTGGCATATGTGGGAACATGGAGCTGCAGGGTGAGTGGCATATGTGGGAACATGGAGCTGCAGGGTGAGTGGCATATGTGGGAACATGGAGCTGCAGGGTGAGTGGCATATGTGGGAACATGGAGCTGCAGGGTGAGTGCATATGTGGGAACATGGAGCTGCAGGGTGAGTGCATATGTGGGAACATGGAGCTGCAGGGTGAGTGGCATATGTGGGAACATGGAGTTGCAGGGTGAGTGCATATGTGGGAAGATGGAGCTGCAGGGTGAGTGGCATATGTGGGAAGATGGAGTTGCAGGGTGAGTGGCATATGTGGGAACATGGAGCTGCAGGGTGAGTGGCATATGTGGGAACATGGAGCTGCAGGGTGAGTGGCATATGTGGGAACATGGAGCTGCAGGGTGAGTGCATATGTGGGAACATGGAGCTGCAGGGTGAGTGGCATATGTGGGAACATGGAGCTGCAGGGTGAGTGGCATATGTGGGAACATGGAGCTGCAGGGTGAGTGGCATATGTGGGAACATGGAGCTGCAGGGTGAGTGGCATATGTGGGAACATGGAGCTGCAGGGTGAGTGCATATGTGGGAACATGGAGCTGCAGGGTGAGTGCATATGTGGGAACATGGAGCTGCAGGGTGAGTGGCATATGTGGGAACATGGAGTTGCAGGGTGAGTGCATATGTGGGAACATAGAGCTGCAGGGTGAGTGCATATGTGGGAACATGGAGCTGCAGGGTGAGTGGCATATGTGGGAACATGGAGCTGCAGGGTGAGTGGCATATGTGGGAACATGGAGCTGCAGGGTGAGTGGCATATGTGGGAACATGGAGCTGCAGGGTGAGTGGCATATGTGGGAACATGGAGCTGCAGGGTGAGTGCATATGTGGGAAGATGGAGCTGCAGGGTGATTGGCATATGTGGGAACATGGAGCTGCAGGGTGAGTGCATATGTGGGAAGATGGAGCTGCAGGGTGAGTGCATATGAGGGAACATGGAGCTGCAGGGTGAGTGCATATGTGGGAACATGGAGCTGCAGGGTGAGTGCATATGTGGGAACATGGAGCTGCAGGGTGAGTGCATATGTGGGAACATGGAGCTGCAGGGTGAGTGGCATATGTGGGAACATGGAGCTGCAGGGTGAGTGGCATATGTGGGAAGATGGAGCTGCAGGGTGAGTGGCATATGTGGGAAGATGGAGCTGCAGGGTGAGTGGCATATGTGGGAAGATGGAGTTGCAGGGTGAGTGGCATATGTGGGAAGATGGAGCTGCAGGGTGAGTGGCATATGTGGGAAGATGGAGCTGCAGGGTGAGTGGCATATGTGGGAAGATGGAGCTGCAGGGTGAGTGGCATATGTGGGAAGATGGAGTTGCAGGGTGAGTGGCATATGTGGGAAGATGGAGTTGCAGGGTGGGTGGCATATGTGGGAAGATGGAGTTGCAGGGTGAGTGCATATGTGGGAAGATGGAGTTGCAGGGTGAGTGGCATATGTGGGAAGATGGAGTTGCAGGGTGAGTGGCATATGTGGGAAGATGGAGTTGCAGGGTGGGTGGCATATGTGGAAAGATGGCGTTGCAGGGTGAGTGCATATGTGGGAAGATGGAGTTGCAGGGTGAGTGGCATATGTGGGAAGATGGAGTTGCAGGGTGAGTGGCATATGAGGGAAGATGGAGCTGCAGGGTGAGTGGCATATGTGGGAAGATGGAGTTGCAGGGTGAGTGGCATATGAGGGAAGATGGAGTTGGAGGGTGAGTGGCATATGTGGGAAGATGGAGTTGCAGGGTGAGTGGCATATGAGAGCTGCAGACTGACAGAAGGATGTGAAGGGGTGCAGAGTGTTTGAGAGGGGTAAGTTGGGGTACAGGCAGGGTGAAATATGTGGGCAGGGTGTGTGACATATGGGGGTGTAGTGTGTGTGATATGGGGGTGCAGGCTGTATGGGGAGCAGGGTGTGTGACATATGGGGGTGTAGTATAATACAGGTGTACTAGACTAAGGACATATACGTCCGAAACGCGTCCTCCCTTTTTACATCTGCTATGATGCGTTTTTAATGCAACCATGGAACATGGAATTTTAATGAAATTTTGAATAAAATCTGATGTTTTAAATTTCTGGAACTGGATGCTGGATTATCTCCTCCTCCCTATATGGAGGTGTAGTATATTACAGGTGTGCTATATGGAGGTGTATATTACAGGTGTATATAGGGGTGTAGTGATGTAGTATATTACAGGTGTACTATATGGAGTTGTAGTATATTACAGGTGTGCTATATGGGGATGTACTATATTACAGGTGTAGTATATGGGGTGTAGTGATGTAGTATATTACAGGTGTGCTATATGGAGGTGTAGTATATTATAGGTGTGCTATATAGAGGTGTAGTATATTACAGGTGTAGTATATGGGGTGTAGTGATGTAGTATATTACAGGTGTACTATGTGGAGTTGTAGTATATTACAGGTGTGCTATATGGGGGTGTACTATATTCCAGGTGTAGTATATAGGGGTGTAGTGATGTAGTATATTACAGGTGTACTATGTGGAGTTGTAGTATATTACAGGTGTGCTATATGGGGGTGTACTATATTACAGGTGTAGTATATAGGGGTGTAGTGATGTAGTATATCGGAGGTGTATTATATAGTGGTGTAGTATAATACAGGTGTATATGGGGGTGTAGTATATTACAGGTATATGGAGGGAGTGTAGTATAATACAGGTGTATATGGGGGGTGTAGTATAATACAGGTGTATATGGGGGGTGTAGTATAATACAGGTGTAGTATATAGGGGTGTAGTGGTGTAGTTTATTACAGGTGTAGTATATGGAGGGGGTGTAGTGATGTAGTATATTGGGTAGAACTGAGGTAATTATATTAGTCCGGCCCTCTAAACCAATCCCAATTTCTCATGCGGCCCCATGGGAAAATTAATTGCCCACCCCTGGTCTATACTGTATATATACACAGTATATATTCATTTAACCATTGCACATGGCAAAGCCTTGTACCTGGCATTAGTAGTGAAATGAATGGGATCTATATGGCTTCTTTAGCATTACAGTCTTCATTTACTTGTCTCACAGGCTCCATCAGACCATATGTATGGTGATATTCTCTCTTAAAGGCAAAGCTAATGCTGAAATTCTTGATACAACTGAAACCTTATGCCCCTCTATGACTTCCATATAATTGCTCAGTACAAAACAGTCATAGTTCATCCATAAATCTTGAACTGTGAGCCATTTGCAATCTTTGATATCCTTTAAAGCAACATGGTCCAAGTTGAAAACCAATATGTATCACTAATTATAGTGTTAATAATGAAATGGCCTTAAAGCAAATCTGAGAGGATATTCATTCTGCCCAAGCCACAAGCAGCATGAATCAGGCATTTTAGAGAAAACATTCTTTGCAAAGCTGGCTGAGGATTAGGAGTATCAGATGACTAGTCCAAGGCTAGTCTCTTGACAGATTCTCCCTGCCGCGCTTCCCTAGACTGACAGGTGTCTCCTTATATCACACATAGTGACCTGTCAATCTAGGGGAGCAGAGCGGGAAGTAGACTTGGACTAGTCATCTGAGACACATGGCCCCTTGCCAGTTTTCAAAGCTTGTTTACTCTGAAATGGCGCTTCCTTTCAAAGTAAAACATACTGTCTTGATCCTGTGCAGTTCACCGCAGACAGGGGTGTGTTTCTTCTGTGGTCATAAGGTTCATTTTGTCCATCACGTCCTAAACAAAAGAAGTCGTCAGAAATCTTCTGACCCCAGGATATGTGCAGCATTATAAATGAGCGTATATACTATAATTCCTCCACATTTGTGTCTGTTTATTTTACATGCTGAGATTGTCATAGGTACCAATACTTTAGTTTTTAGTGATAAGCTTCTGCTGATAAAACAGTGATTTTATCAAAACTACAAGTAGCCCAGTGACACCGCTGGAAACAGGGCCTCTATCGCTACATTATGTTGCTTTCAGATTAGGTGGTAAAAAAAAACGCTGACAGATTCCATATTGCCTAAAAATGATTTTCAATTTCAGCAACAAACAAATATGTGGAAGCTTAACCTTTTCTGTAATTTATCAAATAACCATTAACGCAAATTTTATCAGTTATTTTATACTGCTATATGTAATGATGTTTGTGTGATACTGATATAATTGCGCTAAACATTATGACTGACCAATATTTTGCTTTTCTTATACCAGCTGGAAGGAGAGGGTGGTATGACTTTTGACCCAATGCTGGACCACCAAGGTATTTGCTGTATCGAATGCAGAAGAAGCTATACCCATTGTCAGCGAATCTGCGAGCCTTTTGGCGGCTACTTCCCATTTCCATACAACTACCAGGGCTGCCGTTCAGCATGCAGAGTAGTCATGCCCTGCAGCTGGTGGGTCGCCCGCATCCTCGGAGTTGTGTAAAGTGAATGGAAGAGACATCAGAAATTGTTTATGAAAAGAAATGTCCAAAAACTGAGTGATACTCTGTTGTAAATAAAGACCTAAGTTAATACGGGATGTCCACAGTCATTGAGTGGAAGTGTAGGTCCCATAGATACTAAAAGTATGGTATGTGCAATAGCCTTGCTTCATGGAGACATTCAAACATTTTAAGGATTCTGAATTAGTCTTTTAATGTAGAGTTGTCCTGCTGTGACACATATTTGCTGACATGATTTAGAAACGTTCACTTTCAAAGGTTAACTAGACTCGTTGCAGTGTTCCACATTTTTGTAGCTTGATGTAAATAAATCTCAAGTGAAGTCGAGCCCTGTTGTTATTGAAGCGAATACATTTCAAACAGCAGAAACTGGTTGACGTCGGCTATTTGCTGCTTTATAAATGCGCCCTTTCTGGATAATGGCATCGGTATAGATATTTAATATCAACTATTCACAGTGAGACTCACAGAATTCACAAAATTCACATTTTTTATATGTAATTGTAATAAAAATTATTCCATTTCGGTGGTTAAATTTTGGTGTAAGACTAATGTCATATGTATAAGCTTCAAGAGTATACAACAGTAACCACAGTCTTGATGGATACCGATCATCTATCTACCATACGACTCACCATAAAAACACACCACATGAAATGCACTATTTTATGTTCCTCCTCTGTATAGGAAAACGCATTCTGATGCACATTGTTATTCATTAAAGGGGTATTCTCAAATTTGGAAGTTATTTCCTATCCATATGATAAGGAATAACTTCCTGATCGCTGGTGTCCTCACCAATTCCGAGCTCCAGGGCTCTAATGAACCTCGTGTGAATCGAGTGGTGGTCGATCATGCGCACTGCTGCTCAATGCAATCTAATAAGAGTGCTGTGCTCTCAATCTTCTGGGGTTCCAGTAAGAATTATGATCGATCATCACTCCATTCACATGGGGTTCTTCAGAGCCTTGGTACTCAGGATTGGTGTGGTAACCCTAGTAATTAAACCAATTATTACTTGACTGCATTGTTGACTCTTCATTTGATTAGCTGGCCTGGCGTACTGTCACTTCAACAATGATATGGCACTAGTCCAAATAATCAAAAGAAGCACCACAAATGCTATCAGATTGGAGGTAGTCCTTATGGCTCCTATAAAGCAGCCACATTATTGATGTGGCCAATGGACTGGGCCCTAAGGATGAATTCGCACCAAGTGAACAAAGTAATTTCTTGGTCTATCCGATAGCCGCTTACAATACATTAGGCTGCTGCTCACTCTCTGCTACTGTGTTACCTTACAGTTCTGCCAAAAGACTCATGATAAGTAGTGATGGGCGATCCCAAACTGTAAAGATCAGGGATTGTACCGATCACGAGCTTTCCTGGGAAGCTCGTGTGACAGAGCAGGTCAAGTTGAGGTCCAGAGGCTGTAAAAAAAAAAAAAAAAAAAAAAGAACATTATTAAAAAAAAACATTGTCATTATACTTACAGGTTCCGCAACGCATCCTGCAGAAACTGTCTCCTGGCCGCTTCTGCTTCCGAGTCCGATCATTGCTGTTCCCTCTGGGTTAAAGGATCTTCTATGATGTCATGGCCATGTGACCAGTCAGGTGTGAATATTGTATTACCTCGTGGTTACAGACTGGTCACATGACTATGATGTCATCAAAGGTCCTGTTAAGTGATTGTCACTGTGCGAGTGTCGTACCGCATCACGGCGCACAATCTCCCGACAGGAGCAGTCAGCTGCAGGTATTTCCATGCAGCTGAGGCACTTCTGTCCTGAGAGCATCAGGCTTTGCGAGGTGATGCAATGCGAGAAGCAAGTGCAATCATATTCTCACTCTCATCCTGCTTCTCGCTGTGTACAGAGCGATGTAGCACAGCTCACACTGACATGGCTCGCTCTGTTTCTCACTTTGTATAGACTGTGTCTTTACAGAGTGATGAAGCTGACATTGCTGTTCCTGTAGATTACGTCTAAGGATTTTTTTATAATAAAGATGGAGTTTCTAAATGTTTTTTTTTGCTTTACTTCTAATAAAAAATTTTTACTCTGTGTTATGTTTTTTTTTTTTACTGCTTATTAGAAAGTCATGGTGGCCACGTCTATTTTGGCGTGACTCCATGAATTTCGGGCTTAGTACCATCTGAGAATACAAAGCTGGTATTAACCCCTTTATTACCCAGCGTACCACCGCATTAGGGCCGCTGGACAAGCCGGGTAAAGTGCCTGGAAATGGCGCAAAGAAACAATGCGTCATTTCCAGGAGCTGCTGCAGGCTGCCGAGAATCCCAGGCCCCAGCTGCCTAGTTTTACCTGACTGGCAATCAAAATATGGCGGGAGCCCACGCATTTTTTTAAATTTTTTTTTCAATAATTAAAAAAAAAATGAATGGCTTCCCTGTAATTTTGATTGCCAGCCAAGGTAAAGTCAGGCAGATGGGGGTGGCAGCCCATAGCCGTCCGCTTTATTTGCGCTGAGAATCAAAAATAACGCGGAGCGCTATGCCATTCGTTTTTAATGATTTATTTTTACAGTACTGTGATGCCAGGCAATCACAGACTCGGCACAGAGAATGGGCGTCTGTGATTGTCTGTTGGCATAACCTAAAAAGAGAAAAATTAAGAATAATAAAGAGAAAAATAAAGAGAAAAATCAGAAAACTGAAAATTTTGCAGTGGTCTCGCTGTGTGTATATACAGTGCCTACAAGTAGTATTCAACCCCGTGCAGATTTAGCAGGTTTGATAAGATGCAAATAAGTTAGAGCCTGCAAACTTCAAACAAGAGCAGGATTTATTAACAGATGCATAAATCTTACAAACCAACAAGTTATGTTGCTCAGTTAAATTTTAATAAATTTTCAACATAAAAGTGTGGGTCAATTATTATTCAACCCCTAGGTTTAATATTTTGTGGAATAACCCTTGTTTGCAATTACAGCTAATAATTGTCTTTTATAAGACCTGATCAGGCCGGCACAGATCTCTGGAGTTATCTTGGCCCACTCCTCCATGCAGATCTTCTCCAAGTTATCTAGGTTCTTTGGGTGTCTCATGTGGACTTTAATCTTGAGCTCCTTCCACAAGTTTTCAATTGGGTTAAGGTCAGGAGACTGACTAGGCCACTGCAACACCTTGATTTTTTCCCTCTTGAACCAGGCCTTGGTTTTCTTGGCTGTGTGCTTTGGGTTGTTGTCTTGTTGGAAGATGAAATGACGACCCATCTTAAGATCCTTGATGGAGGAGCGGAGGTTCTTGGCCAAAATCTCCAGGTAGGCCGTGCTATCCATCTTCCTATGGATGCGGTCCAGATGGCCAGGCCCCTTGGCTGAGAAACAGCCCCACAGCATGATGCTGCCACCACCATGCTTGACTGTAGGGATGGTATTCTTGGGGTCGTATGCAGTGCCATCCAGTCTCCAAACGTCACGTGTGTGGTTGGCACCAAAGATCTCGATCTTGGTCTCATCAGACCAGAGAACCTTAAACCAGTCTGTCTCACAGTCCTCCAAGTGATCATGAGCAAACTGTAGATGAGCCTTGACATGACGCTTTGAAAGTAAAGGTACCTTACGGGCTCGTCTGGAACGGAGACCATTGCGGTGGAGTACGTTACTTATGGTATTGACTGAAACCAATGTCCCCACTGCCATGAGATCTTCCCAGAGCTCCTTCCTTGTTGTCCTTGGGTTAGCCTTGACTCTTCGGACAAGCCTGGCCTCGGCACGGGTGGAAACTTTCAAAGGCTGTCCAGCCCGTGGAAGGCTAACAGTAGTTCCATAAGCCTTCCACTTCCGGATGATGCTCCCAACAGTGGAGACAGGTAGGCCCAACTCCTTGGAAAGGGTTTTGTACCCCTTGCCAGCCTTGTGACCCTCCACGATCTCGTCTCTGATCGCCTTGGAATGCTCCTTTGTCTTTCCCATGTTGACCAAGTATGAATGCTGTTCACAAGTTTGGGGAGGGTCTTAATTAGTCAGAAAAGGCTGGAAAAAGAGATAATTAATCCAAACATGTGAAGCTCATTGTTCTTTGTGCCTGAAATACTTCTTAATACTTTAGGGGAACCAAAACAGAATTCTGGTGGTTTGAGGGGTTGAATAATAAATGACCCTCTGAAAAAACTTTTCACAATTTAAAATAAAAAAAGAAATAACATTCTTTTTTGCTGCAGTGCATTTCACACTTCCAGGCTGATCTACAGTCCAAATGTCACAATGCCAAGTTAATTCCAAATGTGTAAACCTGCTAAAATCTGCAGGGGGTTGAATACTACTTGTAGGCACTGTATATATATATATATATATACATATATATATATATACATATATATATATATATATATATATATATATATATATATATAATGTGTAAGTACACAATATATAGTTGAATTAAATAATTTAATAAAATGACACAGCCCTCCGCGGTATTTTTGATTCTCAGCGCAGATAAAGCGGATAGCTACAGGCTGCCACTCCCATCTGCCTGGCTTAACCTTGGCTGGTAATCAAAATACAGGGAAGCCCATTTTTTTCTTTTAATTACTTAAAAAAGTAATTTAAAAAAAATGCGTGGGCTCCCACTGTATTTTGATCGCCAGTCAATTAAAAGTAGGCAGCTGGGGGCTGGGATTCTCGGCAACCCTCAGCTGCCCCGGGAAATGGTGCATTGTTTCTTAACGCCATTTCCAGGCGCTTTACCTGGCTCAACTTAATCCACAGGGACAGCAATGTCAGCTTCATCACTCTGTACAGACACATATACAAAGTGAGAAGCAGAGAGAGCCATGTCAGCTCTGCTACATCGCTCTGTACAGAGCGAGATGCAGGCTGATAGTGAGGGCATGATTACACTTGCGTCTCGCACTGCATCATCCCGCAAAGCCTGACGCTCTCAGGACAGGAGTGCCTCAGCTGCATGGAACTATATGCAGCTGACCACTCCTGTCGGGAGATTATGCGCCATGATGTGATGTGACGCGACACTCGCACAGTGACAATCACTTAACAGGACCTTTGATGACGTCATTGTCATGTGACCAGTCTGTAACCAACGAGGCAATACAACATTGACACTTCACTGGTCACATGGCCATGACATCACGGAAGGTCCTTCAACCTGGGGGCACAGCAATGATCAAGCAGAAGAGGCCGGGTGACAGAGTCTGCAGGAGACGTTGCGGGACCTGGAAGTATAATGACAATGTTTATTATTAACTATATTCTTTATTTTATAGAGCCCCCCCGCCCCATCCAATAACTGTAAATCCCGAGATCGGTGATTGGACGCAAGTTAGCGTTATCTCGATCCCGATCTTTACAAAATGATCGGGCGAGGCTCCCGTTCCCATTACCATTGAGGGATCGCCCATCACTAATGATAAGAGGTCTTAGGATAGAAACTATTGTATCTGCTTGTGAGACAGTGAAGTATAGCAGTTCATCAAGTTATGAAATAGACATGTCAAAGCTTTGTCTACAGTTCAGTCAGGAAGAATGGTAGTCAACGGAATGGGCATTAAATGACGTTATGGCTCTGCTACAACTACAAAGGACTGGTGCTCAGAAAAAAAGAGAATGTAATGGAGAGATTATTTCTGGCACACATACAGATTTGGTAAATTGTGTAACAATTTTTTTTTAATTTCTGCAAAAGTCAATACCATCAGTTGCCAACGTTTCGGCTCATTCTGAGCCTTTTTGAAGACAATATTATCCTGAGGCAGGGTAAAGTAGTGATGGTGGGCACAAATATTGTGCTGGTGCCATGCCACCGATCAGCTTATTCACCGGACTTTGTCCTTTGCCCACCAGGCTGTTCACCGCAGGCAACAGCACAATATTTGTGCCCACCTTCACTACTTTACCCTGCCTCAGTCTACCTTAGGATAATATTGCCTCAACAAAGGCTCAGAATGAGCTGAAACGTTGTCAACTGATGGTATTGACAGAAATTTAATAAAAAATTGTTACACAATTTACCAAATCCGTATGTGTGCCAGAAATAGTCTCCAAAATTGAATGGGCATTGTTCCAAAATCTATCCAAAGTATAAGATGTGTATTTCTTTTCCATATGACATGCACTAAAGGCCACGTTACACGCAAGGACGTATCTAACGATATATCGCCGGGGTCACGGATTCAGTGATGCACATCCGGCATCGTTAGTAACGTCATTGCGAGTGTCACCAGCGAGCGACCGTTAACGATGGAAAATACTCACCTAATCGTCTATCGTTGACACGTCGTTCTTTTTCAAAAAATCATTGATTGTTGAGGACGCAGGTTGTTTGTCGTTCCCGAGGCAGCGCACATCGCTATGTGTGACACCTCGGGAACGACGAACTACAGCTTACCTGCGGCCGCCGGCAATGTGGAAGGAAGGAGGTGGGTGAGATGTTTGGCCCGCTCATCTCCGCCCCTCCGCTTCTATTAGGCGGCCGCTTAGTGACGCCGCTGTGACGCCGCACGAACCGCCCCATTAGAAAGCAGGCGGTTCGCCGGCAACAGCGCCGTCGCTAGGCAGGTAAGTCCGTGTGACGGCTCCTAACGATATTGTGCGCCACGGGCAGCGATTTGCCCGTGATGCACAAACGACGGGGGCGGGTACGCTCGCTAGCAATATCGCTGCTTGTAAAGCCCCCTTAACTTTCATCTTGAGTAAGTCTTGTCTCATCCTTTCCTTTATTGCACAAGGCCTCCACGTTCTGTAATACAGGCATTACTGATTGTGTATAGAGACTTCCAGTACGTAAACAAGAAATACTTTCAGACATTTACTTTTTGTTTTCTTTTGTACTAAATAGATTGACGTTTCTTGATGGCATTGTATAGAATGCATCCAATCGCTATTGTCAGTTAGCCCATTGCACTAATCCATTAAATAATTAAAGAGCATTACGGATTTCCATCCACACGAACATTTATCCTATGTGGAAAAAGATGTATAGTAAGAAAAGGCAACAACTAAATAAAACTGAAACCATGAAGCTGTTGCTGGAGAGAATTTACAATAACCAATTGGGGCTGTGAAATAATGTCTCATGTTATTTTACATCATTATAGAAAATTTATTTTTCTTTCCTTGCTGTTTATATTAGCTTATAATGAAAAAAAAAAAAGCTGAAGAGTACACAATTTTAAATTATTAGCAATTGAAGAAGTTTAACACGAAGCCTAGAAATTCAATGGTTGGTGTCAAGAAATGCAAAATGCAAAAAAAATACCCTGCATGAAATGATTAAACTGTACTGAACAGATATAAACATTGCACATCCTACCTGAAATCACCTACGAGTGTTGGGATTATTCACGTTTTGTCAGCAGATATAATCCGCTATATTATTAGCACATAATGCTCATGCTGTGGCTGCTGTTTTCCAATCCTCTGCATGAAAGTTACTCTGGAAATGGGCACGAGTGTAAAAAGTAAGGTTAATCTCACACTGCCCAAAGAGACGACAGGAAATCAGATTGCCGCTGTCGCCAGTGTAACGCCACCTCTGAAGTACACATTAGCGGTGAGATAATGAGCTGAAAATGCACAAACTTCATGGCACCTTATTATTCATATGGAAGGTACTACATGTGTTATAGTCTGGAAGGCATTAGTGCTTCAGGGTGAGCAGATGGCTGCAGACAGCCAATTACTGAAGAATATGAAGAATGTACACGTGGACTTCGTGGTAAAATTCAGGTGAAACATTTTGTCAGGATAAATCTATGACTACATGATGACTTTTGTGCCTGATCACCGATGTACTGCTGATAATGCATCCCTGGCACTACATGATGGTCTTTAGTTTACCTGCCTACAGCAATGACATATTGTATACCTCACATGATCGCTGACAGAGGTTTCTCTCAAATGGGCTCCTAGACAGATGATAGTACAGATCAGTCAGGTTCACTTAAATGATGATATGCTACCATACCAGGCTCAATGCATGGGTAAGGGTGCTGTATCTGCAAGTAAAAGCAACACACTTTTCTAAATTAAAAACATCATCATGATCAGATACACCATATGGACAAACGTATAGTGACACCTACAGGAAGCTTTTAAGATGTCCGATTCTAAATACATAAGAACTAATAAGTTAAAGGGAACCAACCACCAGGATTTTGCTATATAAAGTAAAGCCAGTGCCATATTGGCACTAAGATGCTGAATCCAAGCATACTTTTTGTTGAAAGATCGGATGCTTGGTTGCTGAAATATATGTAATCAAAGTTACAGAAATGTACTGCACTTTGATTGGCATGTGCAGTGGTGCTGGAATTTGTGGATCAGGTTCTTGCTGTAAAGTCCTCCTGTTGTGTCCTCTATGGCATGCCCCCTTTTCTTTACTTGAATATCGCGCCCGCCATTGCTGCTGTTGAGGACACTGGAGGAGGACTTTACAGCAAGGACTTGACACACAAAGGCCAGCACCAATGCACACGTCAATCATAAGTATCCAAAAAACCAGCTCACCACATGTGATATACTTAGGACTACTCCCACTTCACGTCCACAGTTCAATTAGAATAGCAAAAATATCCAGAGGATCACAGGCGGTTTTTTTCTTTAAACATACTTCTTTATTGCTTCCTTAAAAATTCATCACAGATGGAATCCAGCAGATAAAGGGTTTAGTTCATCTTAATTCATCCAACGCGTCTCGACACAATACATTCTCATAAAGTCTTATTCATGGATGATTATTCTAGTAAATAGTAGCTTTAAATACCTTACAAAAAAATCCCATGATGCATCAGGGTCAGGATTCCAATCAATTATCCTCACACCCAGTAAATACACCTGTGCACCCCATAAAATATCCCTTAAGAACATTAATGCAAATCCTTGTACAAAAATGATTATAGAACAGTTACACATGAATAAGTAGTAATATAACTGATTGTGCTGAACTAAATAGTCCTAGCAAAATTTTACCCTTAGTGGAACTCTCCTAACCTTGTTTTGTAATCCTAAAATAGGTCATATATTAAAGTATTGCTTGCAAAGATAATTGATTTATATAATAAACATTATTCCTTCCGATTCCCCTGTAAGAAAAAGCACCATGTCAGAAGACAATGCTTATAAGATGCTGAAAAACCGCACAAACATACATAACAATTCCACGTCAACCATAGGTGCATTGCACTTCTGTAACTTTAAATATTTCAGCAACCAAGCATCCAATCTTTAAACAAAAGACATGCTTGGATTCAGCATCCTAGTGCCAATATGGCACTGGGTTTACTTCAAATAGCAAAATCCTGGTGGTTGGTTCTCTTTAATCACCCATTTTTAGTCAAACCAGCTTCCACTCTCCTGCAAAGGCTTTCTACAGATATTGAAGTGTGTCTACGGGAATTTTGGCTAATTTATCCAGAGGAGCATTTTTGAGCTCCAACACTGAAGGTGGACGGACAGACTGGCTTGTAATACGAGTTCACCTAACAGCTGTTGGATGAAGTTGAGATCAGGGCTCTGTGTGGCCAGTCAACTTCCATATCAAACCCACCTAACTATGCCGTAATTGACTTTACTTTGTGCACTGAATCACAGTCATGGGGATCGGAAAATGGTCTTCCCATAAAGTTGGAAATATACAATTGCCCATAAGAAAGGCGGCGAATGTCAACCTCTGAAAAACAATCCCATAGCTTTATCCTTCTTCCACCAAACTTTACAGGTAAAGTTCTCATGGCGTTAACCAAACCCACACTCATCAAACTACCAGATAGAAGCTCAAATACATTACACCATTCTGTATTATGCTTGATGATGTAAGCCTTGCAGCCAGCTGTTCAGCCATGGAAGTGCAAGCCATGTAACTCCCTGGGCACATTTTTTTGTGAGAATATTAATGTCAAATACAGATGAGACTTTTTTGTCCTCGGCAACCACTCTTTAACCCCTCCCTTCAGCCCCGGGGCACTTTCCGTTTTTGTTTTTTGCTCCCCTTCTTCCGAAAGCCGTAACTTTTCTATTTTTCTGTCAATCTTGCCATATGAGGGCTTGTTTTTTGCGGGCCAAGTTGTACTTTTAAATGAAACCATAAGTTTTACCATATGGTGTACTGGAAAACAGCAAAAAAATTCCAAATGCAGAAAAATTGCAAAAAAAGTGTGATGGCACAATAGTTTTTGGGATGTTTTATTCACGGTGTTCACTATATGGTAAAACTGATGTGTGGGTATGATGCCTGAGGTCAGTGGGAGTTTGTAGACACCAAACATGTATAGGTTTACTTGTATCTAAGGGGTTAAAACAAATTCACAACTTTGTCCAATAAAAGTGGTGCACGTTTTGCGCCATTTTCCGAAACATGTAGCGTTCTTATTTTTTGGGATCTATGGCTCAGTTACGGCTTATTTTTTGCGACTCGAGCTGACGTTTCTAATGCTACCATTTTTGCGCAGATGCTACGTTTTGATCGCCTGTTATTGCATTTTGCGTAAAACTTGCGGCAACCAAAAAACGTAATTTTGGCGTTTGGAATTTTTTTGCCACTACGCCGTTTACTAATCAGATTAATTGATTTTATATTTTGATAGATCGGGCATTTCTGAACGCGGCGATACCAAATATGTGTATATTTATTAATTTTTTAACCCTTTAATTTTCAATGGGAGGAAAAGGGGGTGATTTGAACTTTTAGGTTTTTGGTTTTTTTTTAATTTTTAAAACTTTTTTTTTTACTTTTTTTTTTTATTTTACTAGTCCCCCTAAGGGGTTATAGCGATCAGCAATCCGATCGCTCTTATCTATCTGCTGATCACGGCTATACAGCTGTAAACAGCAGATACAGTCACTTTCTTTTTCCCTTTGCTCTCGGCCGAGGGAAAACGAAAGTGAAACTTCATAGCTGCAGGCGTCATCACATGACCCTGTGCTACGATGGCAACCACCGATAGTCACGTGATCACGCACGTGACTTCCGGTGGGGGCGGCGGTAAGTAAAAAACATGGCCGCGCGCATTTAGATCTTGCTGCCAGACTTTGGCAGCAAGATTTAATGGGTTAATGGCCACGGGTGGAAGCGATTCCACCCGCGGCTAGCAGGCACACTTGTCAGCTGTTGAAAACAGCTGATCTGTGTGCCGACCGCCGCCTGCCCGCGGCAGGGGACGGGGCTTAACGGGACATGCTCCATGACTGATATATCCGTCCATGGTCGTGAAGGGGTTAAAGGGAATCTGTCTGCAGGATTTTGCTACCTCATCTGAGAGGACCATAATGTGGGCAAAGAGATCATGAATCCAACGATGTATCACTTAAATTACTGGGTCCAGCCATTCTGACACAATCAGAATTTTTAGATTTAGCCATGTAGCTGAGCTAAGAGAGCTGTCCAGCTAACACCAGACTCTCAATAGAAATTGAAGAAAGGCATTTCCAGCATCCAGGTTCCAGATTATTTTAAAAATGAATTTCTTTATTCCAAAATGGATCCTTGGTCTCAGACTAAGCAGGTGATCCTCCGAAACGCGTACCTGTTTGATAATTGCCACTTGTTTTTATACATATGGAATGACCTTTTAAATCATTTTGGAATAATATTCCATTAAAATAATCTGGAACCTGGATGCTGGAAATTCCTTTCTTCATATTCACACTTCAGTGGGTCCTGCTGATGTCCGTGCACCGGTCAGATTCTTATGGAACTCCAAGTGGGTGAGCTGGAGTTTTTTTCTACTGCTCTCAATAGAAATTGTACATTGTTGGAGGTGGTGTGCTGGACTGCCATGAGTGTGACATTGTAGTCCAAGCAATGATAAGGGTCCTGCTACCTAAACAAACATATCAAATAAACAACAGATCGGAGCTTGATAAGACAGAGGGCCCTGAATCCTATGTTTTAACCTTTGCAGTATTCCGTCTTCAGATTACATAGCAAAAAGCTGCTGACAGATTCCCTTTAAAGAAGCCCTGTCAAGCATTTTGTATGCCTAAACATGTATATATTTATGTAGTATAGTGAGTGTGTTAATATACTCGCATATTGTTGTCTTCTTTGGTATCCAGCGACGTTCCATTCCTTTTCTCAGTGATGTCACGGCTCCTTCACACTATCCGGCTCATTCTATGTGTGACCTGAAAGTTTCTTTTACAAGTAAAAGTCTATGGAGCCTTGTTCTGCTGCTCCATAGGCTTACACTGTAATTGTCACTTCTGGGTCACATAGGTCGTGGGGTCTTCCAGAGACTCAGAAGAGTAGTGATGTCACTTAGAAGAGTGGAACAGCGCTGGATCCCAGAGATGATGGAGGTAGGCAAGTATATTAGTCAAAAATAAAGTGTGCATGAGACTTCAGGATTCTCTTTAACTTTTCTGCCACTAGGAAATACGTCAGGTTTTGTTACAAACCGCAACGTGCATAGGCCTTAATTCCATTGCAAAAATGGATCAAATACTGAGGCATCCATAGCACTCCCGATATTCTGTAATAGGCGGATTCAATCAGTAAAATGAATCAAAATAACGTCTTGGGAAAAAAGCGAACGTTAAAAAAAAATAATCTACAGTATGTGAATAGCACTATTGCTTTACATTAGCACTTCATTTCAATCTATATAAACCAGATGAGATCAGCCAAAGTGAACAGGCAGGTCTGCAGTGTAAAGTATGGCACACGAGAAAGAGCACAGCCTGAATTAATGTCGAGACAAGAGGCAGATTTAAGATTAACTAAACAGCAGGTAAGAATATTTAATTTACATTGTGTGTTATGCGACTTTGTTGAAACTAAAATTCTCAAATACTACAAAGTATTACAATAAAAACATAACTTTTATTAATAGCAACCCAAAATTCATTTGTACTTGTATGAAAAATTAATTTGACTATAGACAGGATACAGTCATATGAAAAAGTTTGGGCACCCCTATTAATGTTAACCTTTTTTCTTTATAACAATTTGGGTTTTTGCAAGAGCTATTTCAGTTTCATGTATCTAATAACTGATGGACTGAGTAATATTTCTGGATTGAAATGAGGTTTATTGTACTAACAGAAAATGTACAATCCGCATTTAACCCCTTCAGCCCCCAGCCTGTTTTCACCTTAAAGACCCGGCCATTTTTTGCAATTTTGACCAGTGTCACTTTGACAGGTTATAACTCTGGAACACTTCAACGGATCCTGGCGATTCTGACATTGTTTTTTCGTGACATATTGTACTTCATGTCAGTGGTAAATTTAGGCCGATATGTTTTACGTTTGTGAAAATTTCGGAAATTTGGCGAAAACTTTGAAAATGTCGCAATTTTAAAAATTTGAAACTTTATACCCATAAATCTGAGAGATATGTCACACAAAATAGTTACTAAATAACATTTCCCACTTGTCTGCTTTTCACCAGCGCAATTTTTGAAAAAAAAAATTTCCGTTAGGAAGTTAGAAGGGTTCAAAGTTCATCAGCAATTTCTCATTTTTCCAACAAAATTTACAAAAAAAAATTTTTTAGGTACCACATCACATTTGGAGCGATTTGAGAAACCTAGGCGACAGAAAATACCCAAAAGTGACCCCATTCTAAAATCTGCACCCCTCACTCTGCTCAAAACCACATCCAAGAAGTTTATTAACCCTTTAGGAGCTTCACAGCAATCAAAGCAATGTAGAAGAAAAAATGAAAATTTTACTTTTTTAACACAAAAATGTTACTTTAGCCATAAAAATTAGTATTTTCACAAGGGTATCAGGAAAAATGCATCATAAAATGTATCGTGCATTTTCTCCTGAGTACGCAGATACCTCATATGTGGTGGAAATCAAATGTTTGGGCACACGGCAGGACTCGGAAGGCAAGGAGCGCCATTTGAATTTTTGAGTGCAAAATTAGCTGCACTCATTAGCGGACACCATGTCGGGTTTGAAGACTCCCTGAGGTGCCTAAACAATGGAGCTCCCCCATAAGTGACCCCATTTTGGAAACTAGAGCCCTCAAATATTTTTTCTAGATGTTTGATGTGCACTTTGAACTCCTGGGGGCTTCACAGAAGTTTATAACGTTGAGCCGTGAAAAGAAAAAAAATTTTTTTTTTACCACAAAACTGTTGCTTCAACCAGGTAGCTTTTTTTATCACAAGGCTATCAGGAAAAAAATGCACCATAAAATGTATTGTGCATTTTCTCCTGAGTACGCAGATACCTCATATGTGGTGGAAATGAAATGTTTCGGCACACATCAGGACTCGGAAGGCAAGGAGCGCCATTTCACAGCAAAAATGGTTGGAATTATTAGCGGACGCCATGTTGCGTTTGGAGACCCCCCTGAAGTGCCTAAACAATGGAGCTCCCCCACAATTGACCCCATTTTGGAAACTAGACCCCTCATGGAATTTATCTAGCTGTTTAGTGAGCACTTTGAACCCCTGGAGGCTTCACAAACGTCTGTAATGTTCAGCCGTGAAAATATTTTATTCTTTTTTTTTACCACAAAATTGTTTTTTCAAACAGGTAGCTTTTTTTTTCACAAGGGTATCAGGAAAACATGCACCATAAAATGTATTGTGCAATTTCTCCTGAGTACACAGGTACCTCATATGTGGCGGAAATCAATTATTTGGGCGTACGGCGGGGCTCAGAAGAGAAGGAGCGCCATTTCACAGTAAAATTGATTGGAATTATTAGCAGACGCCATGTTGCATTTGGAGACCCCCTGAGGTGCCTAAACAATGGAGCTCCCCCACATGTGATCCCATTTTGGAAACTAGACCCCCCCCATACAAAAAAATTTGTTTGGCGAAATAAAAAATACAGACATCAGTAAAAAAAAAAATGAATAAAAAAAAAATGAGCGCCTGCCACTAAGACCAGTGCCAAACGTGAGAGCAATGCACGAGTCTCGCATCGCATCATCCACTCCAGTCTGGAAGCGAGCAACTGCGCTGGATAATGCGATGCGAGAGGGCGGGGCGGCAGATGAGAGAGGGCGCAGCGGATGGAAGATGGGAAAGGGCGCAGCGGATGGAGGAGCGGCAGAGGATGGGAAAGGGCGCAGCGGATGGATGATGGGAAATGGCGCAGCGGATGGAGGAGCGGCGGAGGACAGGGGGGAGGGAGGTGAGATGGGGATACCTACCTTACAGGATGGATCTAGGCAGCAGGATCACAGCAGACAGAAGAGGCAGCAGATGAAGGAGGCAACAGATTGAGGAGTGTGAGAGGGGGCAGTAGATGAAGAGGATGGGAGAAAGCAGGCAGCAGATCGGGGAGGGGGGCAGAGTCTGATGGGAGAGAGAGATGTTACATGGAGAAGGGGGGGCCCCGGGGGGGAGGGGGCCCCCAGAACATGGAGGGGGAGGGTGGCTTGCAGCACATGTGGGTGGAGGGTGGCTTGCAGCACATGGAGGGGGAGGTGGTGTAGTGGCGATGGAGAAGGGGCAGCCAATGAAGGAGGCGGCGGCCGATCGGGAACAGTGGGGGCCGATTCGGGGGCAGCAGCGGCTGAAAAAGGTGGGTGCGACGGCGGCGATGACAGTGGTGAACGTGGTGGCGGGGACAGTGGCGGGCGGGGCGATTGGGGTGAGCGGTGGATCGGGTGCAGCGGCGGGGCGATCGGAGACAGCGGCGGGGCTGGCGATCGGAGCCGCAGCGGGGCTGGCGGTGGCGGGCGGGGCGATCGGCGACAGCGGTGGGGCTGGCGGGCGGGACGATCTGAGACAGCGGCGGGGCTGGCGCTGGCGGGGCGATCGGAGACAGCGGCGGGGCTGGCGGTGGCGGGCGGTGCGATCGGAGACAGCGGCGGGGCTGGCGGTGGCGGGCGGGGCGATAGGAGACAGCGGCGGGGCTGGCAGGGTGATCGGGGACAGGGGCGGGCGGCGGGGGCAGCAACTTACCGATGGGCACCCGCAGAGACCGCTCTCCTCGGCTTTCAGGGACGGACACAGGTCACCGGCACCAGATCCACGGTGATTGGAGAGATCGGTCACAAGACCGGTCTCTCCAATCAGAGCGGGGGGGGGGGTGAAGCACCGATCACCCAGCTCCAGCCAATGGCCAGTGCTACAGCAGCACTGATCAGGGCTGGATTTCAATGCTCCAGCCATTTTCAATGGCTGGAACATTACAGTGACTGTAATTGGCTGAGCGGCGTTCGTCAGCCAATCACAGCCTCTGTAGGTTCGGGGAGGAGGCACCACCCCTCCTGAGGTCAGGCAGAGGTCCCCTCCTTCCCGAATCTACTGTTTAATTAAACAAATTGCACTTCCCGGGGCTCCGGGACCGCGATTTCGCCATGACGTACTGGGTACGTCGTGGGTCGTTTAGCACCATGTCACCATGACGTACCTAGTACGTCAAGGGTCGTTAAGGGGTTAAACAAAATTTGACCGATGCAAAAGTATGGGCACCTCAACATAAAAGTGACGTTAATATTTTGTAGATCCTCCTTTTGAAAAAATAACAGCCTCTAGTCGCTTCCTGTAGCTTTTAACGAGTTCCTGGATCCTGGATGAAGGTATATTTGACCATTCCTGTTTACAAAACAATTCCAGTTCAGTTACGTTTGATGGACGCCGAGCATGGACAGCACGCTTCAAATCATCCCACAGATGATATTCAGGTCTGGGGACTGGGATTGCTATTCCAGAACATTGTAATTGTTCCTCTGCATGAATGCCTGAGTAGATTTGGAGCGGTGTTTTGGATCATTGTCTTGCTGAAATATCCATCCTCTGCGTAACTTCAACTTCGTCACTGATTCTTGCACATTATTGTCAAGAATCTGCAGATACTGAGTTGAATCCATGCGACCCTCAACTTTAACAAGATTCCTGGTGCCGGCATTGGCCACACAGCCCCAAAGCATGATGGAACCTCCACAAATTTTACTGTGGGTAGCAAGTACTTTTCTTGGAATGTCGTGTTTTTTTGCCTCCATGCATTTTTGTATGACCAAACAACTCAATCTTTGTTTCATCAGTCCACAGGACATTCTTCCAAAATGTAACTTGCTTGTCCAAATGTGCTTTTGCATACCTCATACCCGCAGAAACTGTTTATTTTGTATCACTCTCCCATACAGCTTCTCCTTGTGCAAAGTGTGCTGTATTGTTGACCGTTGCACATTGACACCATCTGCAGCAAGATGAAGCTGCAGGTCTTTGGAGGTGGTCTGTGGATTGTCCTTGACTGTTCTCACCATTCTTCTTCTCTGACTTTCTGATATTTTTCTTGGCCTGCCACTTCTGGGCTTAACAAGAATTGTACCTGTGTTCTTCCATTTCCTTACTATGATCCTCACAGTGGAAACTGACAGTTTAAATCTCTGAGACAACTTTTTGTATCCTTCCTCTGAACAACTATGTTGAATAATCTTTGTTTTCAGATCATTTGAGAGTTGTTTTGAGGAGCCCATGATGCCACTCTTCATAGGAGATTCAAATAGGAGAACAACTTGCAAGTGGTCACCTTAAATACCTTTTCTCATGATTGGATACACCTGCCTATGACGTTCAACCCTCAATGAGGTTACAAAACCAATTTAGTGCTTTAGTAAGTCAGTAAAAAGTAGTTAGGAGTGCTCAAATCAAGAAATTGATAAGGGTGCCCATACTTTTGGACCGGTCAAGTTTTGTTTAAATGCAGATTGCACATTTTCTGTTAGTACAATAAACCTCATTTCAATCCAGAAATATTACTCACTCCATCAGTTATTAGATATATGAAACTGAAATAGCTGTTGCAAAAACCCAAATTGTTATAAAGAAAAAAGGTTAACATTAACAGGGGTGCCCAAACTTTTTCATATGACTGTAATTCTAGAATCTGTTGCTCATCTACAGTATATTACAAAATTGCGTACACTCCTCATATTTTTGGAAATGTTTTATTATTATATCTCGTCATGGGACAACAAGATATGAAGATATGACCGATACAATGTAAAGTACTCAGTGTACAGTTTGTATAACAGTGTAAATTTGGTGTGCCCTATAAATAACTGAAGACACAGCCATTAATGTCTAAAGCGCTGGCAACAAAAGTGAGTACACCCCAAAGTGTCAATATTTTGTGCGGTCACCATTTTTTTCAAGCACTGCCTTAACTTTCTTGGGCATGGCATTCACTAGAGTGTCACAGGAGCCACTGGATTAGTTTTCTACTCCTTCATGATGGCATCATGGAGCTGGTGGATGTTAGAAACCATGTGCTCCTCCACCTTCCATTTGAGGAAGCCCCACAGATGTTCAATAGGGTTTAGGTCTGGAGACCTGTTTGACCAGTCCAGCACCTTTACCCTAAGTTTCTTTAGCAAGGCACTGGTCATCTTAGAGGTTGTTATCATGTTGACATACTGCCCTGCGGCCCAGTCTCCAAAGGGAGGGGATCATGTCCTACTTTAATATGTCACAGTACATGTTGGCATTCATTGTTCCTCCTATGAACTGTCTGAACTGTAGCACGCCACAGCCGGCAGTCACAAACCATGACACTTCTACCACCATGATTGACTGTAGGCAAGACACATTTGACTTTGAACTCCTCCCCTGATTGCAGCCACACACGCTTGACACCATGTGAACTAACTAAGTATAAGTTGGTCTCATCAGACCACAGGACATGGTTCCAGTAATCCATATCTTTATTCTGCTTGTCTTCAGCAAACTGTTTGTGAACTCTCTTGTGCATCAGCTTTAGAAAAGCCTTTCTTCTCGGACCACAGTCACACAAACCAATTTGATGCCGTATGCTGTGTATGGTCTGAGCATTGAAAGGCTGATCCACCATCTCTAATGTCTGCAGCAATGCTGGCAGCACTCATAAGTCTATTTTAAAAGACAACCTCTGGGTATGATGTTGAGCACGTGCTCTCAACTTCTTTGGTCAACCATGGCGAGGTCTGTTCTGAATGGGAGTAGCGAATAGTGCGGAATTAAGGTTATTCATTACTTTGCGAGTATTCCCCATTGGCTTGCATTACACATTCAGAAGAAGTATGCGAGTTTTAGACAGTACTCGTTATGAGTATAGCGAGTACAAATAGTTAGATACTCACCAACTCTATTTGTAAGATGTACTATTTTATAAAAACATGAATGAACATGACTGCTTACCACATTCTTGCTAATTTATAACACGATACTGGATGAAATATAAACAGCATTTCAAACATGCTTTGTCTAACCTTTGTTTCTTTTGCCTGGAAAAGATGTTTTTTCACATAGCACACTATGGGTAAAGCGCTTATCAGGACTCATGGGCTCATGCTGGAGCATCAGAGAGATACACTCTCCTTGCTTTTATCGGGCCCATTATTCCTTGATGGCAGGGGAGGATAACTTTCTCTATCTCCGGTTAGATCTTGTTTTAAAAGAAATCTATCACCAGATTCACACACAAGAAGAGATCTATCAGTCAACTGGAGAAGGGCGGAGAGAAGCTGGCTGGGAACCATATCAGACAAGTCAGCCGAAACACATAATCCTCAGCTAGATTTTCAAACTATGGTTACTGTGAAACCCCATACTGTTCATGGTTTCAAACAGCATGAATTTCATGGCAGGCTCCGTATACAGTCAGGAGCTGAAATCATGAGCTCAACTTTAAAACAAAACCTAGATTGCAGCCTTATCTGCCTCTTAATAATTCAGTCTCGAGTGATAGGTGCATATATGCGCAGCCCTTCCTTTTCCTTGCTGCCTCTTGGCCTGAATCGCAGCTAGACCTACAAACCTAGTCTTACTGTAAAGTTAAGATTTAAAACAAGGCCCAGATTACACAAGATGTACAGAGTTAAGGTACCATCACACATAACGAGATCGCTAGCGAGATCGCAGCTGAGTCACGGTTTCCGTGACGCAGTAGCGATCCCGTTAGCGATCTTGTTATGTGTGACACCTACCAGCGATCAGGCCCCTGCTGTGAGATCTCTAGTCGTTGCAGAATGGTCCAGGCCATTTTCTTCAAAGGCGATGTCCTGCTGGGCCAGGACACATCGCTGTGTTTGACACTGTGTGACAGGGCCACAGTGACTGCTGAGATCGTTATACAGGTCGCTACTGCGACCTGTATTGTTCCTGCATCACTGGTAAGGTCTGACTGTGTGACATCTGACCTGCGACCTCCCAGCGACTTACCTGCGATCCCTATCAGGTCGCATCGTTTTCGGGATCGCTGGTAAGTCATTGTGTGTGACTGGGCCTTTAGTCTCTGTACATCCTGATAAGGTTTATCATATGGAAATGTAACAGCTGCAACCAATCATTGACTGCAGCACTGATGTGTTGATTACTGGAAGACGAAGCTTGAAGAGGCAGGGGACACAAGGTGAGTATACTTTTTTGATTATTTAAGTCCTTTTGGAAGAAAGATGTTTTGTGTTTTGCTCAGGATCACAGATTTTCCAAAAATGGTACATATATCTTATAAATTCTGCCTGGGGTTTGTAAACGTATAAGCCTATATGTATATATACATAAATTAAGAGATCCAGAGAGGTACATCATAGATAGCTACAAGAAACTTGAAGACTCTTGAACAGAAACACAATGTTGGCACAAATTCTTATTATCTTTGAAGAGAAAAAGTAGTCTGATGTAAAATTAGGACACGTTTGATAAACGGGGGAAAAAAATGTGTCAACATTAGTTGTTATGTGACAGCTCTTGTTTTGTTTCTTTTCTCTTTGTTTGATATTCTAATGACTGCTCTAAATCACACATCTGTCCCTGGATATCATATCGGGAACACAATGATCTCCTTTTAAACACAGGCATACATTTCTACCAAATATTCTTTACCTTCTGTAGCTTATTTGCGGGTCTTTTGTGAGTCTGCACCTGCACTAAGCCGGTTAGTTGATTTTCTGACAAACACATGAATGATATGCAGCACACAACTCCCATACTTCAAATGCTCATTTCCAGCAACGTCAGTCAACAGGCAGGTTTTCAAGCTTCCTATGCAAATCAAACATGACATCAATTCTCACTGCTAATGTATAAATTACAAGCTACTAATGTATAAATTTGCACTTGAGCTTAGTGAGAACCTTAGAACATTATAAATGGAAGAAAATAAATAACTAGGACTTTATTTGAAAAAGTATATTTATATTTTGCAATTCGTAAAAGGGCAAACAGTAGGTCACAGTGAGAAATTTACAACATCTTGTCAGAAGTGATTAACGTTACCACTCCGAGTACTAATAAAATAACTCAATTCGCATTAAGAATGGCTGTGCATACCCCGGTCTGGCTCCTTCCCACAGCACAGAAATAATGGATAAGGTAGACTTGTGACTCAATCTTTTGCAACATTTAACAGAAGCAGTGAACACAAAGCATTCTCCATGAGATATTCTGAATGATGAAAAGCAAACAACCGATGCAAACGCATCAAAATCTCAACAAGCAGTTGGGCACCCGGCTATTCAGAAACATTGTAGACTGCCACGTGACTGCGCTCCTGGGATGTGTTAGAACTTCTTATATTCCATGTCATCTGGTGGATTCACATCTACTGTCCTTTTGCCCACATCTGACCAGTTTGTACTAAGGACGGTACCGCCGGACTCCATCTGTAAGACACAGGCACTTCTATTTAATGCTTCAGTGTACACAATTTTATAACCATAGTATCATATGGAAGCAATAGCTGGGACAATTCTTAAAGGGAATCTGTCATCAGGTTTTGTCTACCTCATTAGAAAGCAGCATAATGTAGGAAAAGAGACCATGTGTCACTTCGATTAATAGGTTTAGCAGCTCTGACACAATCAGTTTTAGATGTAGTAGCGCTCAGAAAGCTAACCCCACCCACATCACAGCTTTATATATATAAGTATACGTGTATATATGTGTATATATAAGTATATGTGTATATATATATATATATATATATATATATATATATATATATATAGACTCTTTACAGTAAGCCGCTTATCAGAGGAGGTGTTGGACTAGGCCTCACAGTAGTTGAAATGCCGGCAGTGATCATCATGTCCCGCTCATAAACACTCAATGTATTGAAACAACAGCACATAGCCTAATAAGTTATAGATCCCTGAAATCTGTGTCTCAGCCCCTACCTCATGATGTGCTCTCATTACATAACAAAAACCTCATGACAGATTCCCTTTAGCCCATTCACCCCAGGGCGATTTTCCATTTTTTTTTTTCTTTTTTCCTCCCCTTCTTGCAAGAGTCATAACTTTTCTATTTTTCCGTTAATAAACCAGCATGACGACTTAGTTTTGCGGGACAATTTGCACTTTTGAATTAAACCATTCATTTTGCCATATAGAGTACTGCAAAACAGGGGGAAAAAAAAAGTGTGGTGAAACTGCAAAATAAAGTGCAATGTCACAATGGTTTTGTAAGGGGTTTTTTATTCATCATGTTCACTATATCGTAAAATTGACCTGGCGATATGACTATCAAGATCAGTCCGAGTAGATCAAACATGTATATTTTTTTTTTTTTTAAAATTCAAGTCATGAGAAACATTTCTAAAACATTCACATTTTTGGGGTTTTGAGACTGTGTGAAAAACATCAGAAAGGCGCAAAATTAGTGACATCTGCAGTAGTTTAATGCCAGGGACTGCTACAAAGGGCGAATATGTAGGGAAAATGACTGGGTCAGGATACCACAGTGGAGGGGGGAGTTCAGTACTTGGCCCTGCCTCTGACGTTTAAGCAGTGACGACTCACTTCACTACATCGGGCTGTGGGATCCCGTAGACAAAGCAGAGTCGTCACTGTCTGAAACGGTTCTACTTCAGAGGCTTATTCAGTATCCGTCCCAAAACTGCCGAGGCAAGCATCGTGTACGCCTACTCTACAGTGATTTTTCTGTAAGCCATTTTATTTTAAATCCCTGCCAAAAAAAAACAACTAATCTAACATCAGTAGTTTTTTAAATATATACATTTTAGCAATTGTTTGATCATGTGATCGCTGTTATCCGTTCAATTATGGCGATCAAGTGACCAGAAAAGCCAGCCCGGATGGTGATCTCCAGCTGAAATCATGGAGATTTTTCGACTCTGAGGGACACTTATTTCTTACCACTATTTTTAAGTGGCAGTAAGGAATAAGTACCCTTATTGGCCACCGTTTTAAAATGTATTGGCGGTCGTTAAGCGGTTAATAGTTCCTTAGAGGACTTGAAAGTGCGATCGTCCGATCACCTGTGCTATACAGCGCGGTGCATCAGCACGGCTTTGTATAGCAGAAATCACTATTTCGTATGAATACCGGCTCGCAGCCAGTGTTCACAGGAGGATCGTAATGACAGGTAGGTACATGGGTCATTAGTTAACTCCCAGCTGTTATGACAATCCATCAGCGCCCAGCGATCACATGACGGGTGCCCCGATGGGTGGGATCAGTGATGAGCTTCCTGTCTGCACATATTAAATGCGGTTGTCAATCAGTGACAGCGACATTTAACTGATCATAGCTGTTAGAGGCACTTGACGACCGATTGAATCAGCTGTCAAATGTGGGGAAAGATGCGGCCTCAGCGTGTAAGCCTGAATCAAAGGCAGGGACATGGTGATGACGTAAATATATGTCATCGGTTGAGAAGAGGTTGGAAAAATAAAAACATTATGGCTCTTGGAAGAAGGTGAGGAAAAAATGAAAAATCGCCCAAGAGTGATGATCTTAATATCTCATCTGCATTTAAAAAAAAACGTGGATTTCTCTGGACATTGGATTGCAGATATCAAGATATAATTCTATTCAACTTTCTATAACCTGTATGTCCATATACGATATCTTAAGAGGGATGACCTTCATGAAAAATTCCCTTTAAAGAGCACTTGCCATTTCAGTGGATTTTAGAGTTACTCTTTACATTAGCGGTATACAGTACATTGAGAGTATGCCTATTGCAGCATAGGGTGAACCACAAAATTTGTAGTGCCAGGAACATAATGGCCATACAACTCTATGTGGTCACAGACATTGTACTTGGTGGTGGCAATTCATACCATGGCACTTTGCCTTTCATATGGTGTATCTATAGAATCAGCGCCCAACAAATTTTATTTTTTGTATTTTTCTTTTATGTTGTGTTCATTTAAGAAGGATAAAAAAAAAACAGGGAGAGAAAACCAGTACAAGGGCAGATGCCCATAGCAACCATTTTTTCTTTTCAAGGGGCCCATTGGCAAGTACAAAATCATTCTGTTAAGTTGCTTAATGTAACTACTCCACTAATTCGCACTAATTTTGATATTTTCAATCAGGGAAAGTCAAAGTGAAGAGACAAAGAATAAGGCAGCACAATGGAGCTGATTTACTAAGCACAAAATCCTGACTATTTAACCCCTTAGTGACGGAGCTAATTTTCACCTTAATGACCAGAGCAAATTTTGCAATTCTGACCAGTGTCACTTCATGAGGTTATAACTCTGGAACGCTTCAACGGATCCCGGTGATTCTGAGATTGTTTTTTCGTTACATATTGGACTTCATGTTATTACAAAATTTTGGACAATATTTTTTGCATTTATTTATAAAAAAAAAATTGAATTTTATCAAAAAATTTAGAAAAATTTTCAACTTTTGAATTTTTATACCGTTAAACCAGAGTTCTGTGACACAAAATAGTTAATAAATAACATTTCCCACATGTCTACTTTACATCAGCGCAATTTTGGAAATATATTTTTTTTTGTTAGGAAGTTACATTTTTCACAGTCATTTTTACATCAAAATTTACAAACCATTTGTTTTAGGGACCACATCACATTTGAAGTAACTTTGAGAGGCCTAGGTGACAGAAAATACCCAAAAGTGACCCCATTCTAAAACTGCACCCCACAAAGTACTCAAAACCACATCCAAGAAGTTTATTAACCCTTCAGGTGCTTCACAGGAACTAAAGCAATGTGGAATTAAAAAAAAAAAGCAAAAAATAAAATTTTACCTAAAAATGTTGCTCTACTCCAAATTTATTCCCATTTAAAATAAATAACACAACAAAATGGACCCCAAAACTTGTTACCCACTTTCTCATGAGCGCGCGCGATACCCCACATGTGGTAAAAAAGCCTCTGTTTGGACAAATGGGAAGGCCCGGAACAGAAGGAGCAATATTTGAATTTTGGAAAGCAAATTTGGCTGAAATAGATTGCGGACACCATGTTGCATTTACAGGTCCGCTAAGGTACCTAAACAGCAGAAACTCCCATTTTCGAAACTAGACCTCTCAAGGCTTCTATCTAGGGGTATAGTGAGCATTTTGGACCCACAGGTACTTCACAGATTTTGATAACATTACGTTGTCATATTGAAAATTTTCATTTTTTTTCTCAAAAATGTTGTTTTAGCATCAATTTCCTCACTTTTTCAAGAGGTAATTCCAAAAATTGGACTTGTTTGTTACCCATTTTCTTATAAGCGTGGGGATACCTCACATGTGGACACAAACCTTTGTTTGGACTATTGGGAGGGCTTGGAATGGAAGGAGCGATATTTTAACTTTGGAAAGGAAGTTTGGCTGAAAAAGTGCGGGCACCATGTTGCATTTGTAGGGCCCCTAAGGTACGTAAATAGCAGAAACCCCCCACAAGAGACCCCATTTTGGAAACTAGGCCCCTCAAGGAATTTATCTAGATGTTTGGTGAGTACCCTGAACCCCCAGGTGCTTCACAGAATTTTATAACGTTGAGCCATGAAAATAAAAAATAAAATTTTACCACAAAATTGTTACTTCAACCAGGTAGCTTTTTTTCTCACAAGGGTAAAAGGAAAAAAATCACCATGAAATTTATTGTGCAATTTCTCCTGAGTTTGGCAATACCTTATATGTGGTGGAAATCAACTGTTTGGGCGCACTGCAGGGCTCGGAAGGGAAGGAGAGCCATTTGACTGCAAAATTGTCTGGAATCAATAGCGGACGCTATGTTGCTTTTGGCGAGTCCCTGAGGTGACTATACAGTGAAGCTCCCCAACATGTGGCCACATTTTGAAAAATAGACCACTCAAGGAATTTATCTAGATGTTTGGTGAGTACCATGAACCCCTGGGTGCTTCACAGAATTTTATAACATTGAGCCATGAAAATAAATAAAAAAAAAAAAAAGTTTACCACAAAATTGTTACTTCAACAAGGTAACAGGAAAAAAATGCACCATAAAATTTATTGTGCAATTTCTCCTGAGTACACTGATATCTCATATGTGGTGGAAATCAATTGTTTGCGTGCATGGCAGGGCTCGGAAGGAAAGGAGCGCCATTTGACTGCAAATTTGTCAGGAATCATTCGCGAACGCCATGTTGCGTTTGGAGACCCCCTAAGGTGCCTAAACAGTGGAGCTCCCCCACAAGTAACCCCATTCTGGAAACTAGACCTCTCAAGGATTTAATCTAGGGGTATAGTGTGCATTTTGAACCCACAGGTACTTCATAAAATTTGATAAGCTTAGGTAGTCATATTGAAAAAAAAAATTTTCTTCAGAAAAATGTTGCTTTAGCACCAAATTCCTCTTTTTTTTAAAGAGGAAATACCAAGAAATGGACCACACAGTTTGTTATGCAATTTGTTATGAGCGCAGTGATACCCTATATGTGACAAAAAACCCTTTGTTTGGACAAACAGTAAGCCGATGCTGCGATGTCGCACGCGATAGTCCCCCACCCCCGTCGCAGGTATATCGTGTGATAGCTGGCGTAGCGAAAATTATCGCTACGCCAGCTTCACATGCACTCACCTGCCCTGCGACCGTCGCTCTGGCTGGCGACCCGCCTCCTTCCTAAGGGGGCGGGTCGTGCGGCGTCATAGCCACGTCACACGGCAGGCGGCCAATAACAGCGGAGGGGCGGAGATGAGCAGGATGTAAACATCCTGCCCAACTCCTTCCTTATATCCTACGGAAGCCGCGGTGATGCCGGTAGGAGATGTTCCTCGCTCCTGCGACTTCACACACAGCGATGTGTGCTGCCGCAGGAGCGAGGAACAACATCGGACCGTCGTGTCAGCGTAATTATGGATTACGCCGACGCTGCACCGATGATACGATTACGTCGATTTTGCGCTCGTTAATCGTATCATCTAGGCTTTACACACTACGATGTCGTATGCGATGCCGGATGTGCGTCACTTTCAATTTGACCCCACCGACATCGCACCTGCGATGTCGTAGTGTGCAAAGCCCGCCTAAGGCTCAGAACAAAAGGAGCATGATTTTATTTTTGTAAAAGTTGAAATAAATTGTAGGCACCATGTCGAATTTGCAGAGCCCTTAGGGCACCTATACAGCCTAAACCCCCACAAGTGACCCCATTTTGGAAACTAGACCCTCCAAGCACTTTATTCAGGAGTATCGTGAGAATTTTGAATCTACAGGTACTTCACAAAAATGTTGCTGAAGCGCCAAATTTCTCACGTTTAAGCTACCTGTCCACAATCCGGCGACACTGTGTCTAGGATGCAGTGCCAGCCCACCTGCAGAGATGTAGGTGATGTTGGCCGGAGAACGCAGCTGTCTGTGCATACAATCCGGGTTCGGGACGCTGCGGACTTTATTCTCCCTCCGAAGAACACTTTAGTCTCTGCAGCATAAATTGACATCCTGCTACTCAGGAAGCTGCACCGCAGGTCAGTTTATGCTGCAGAGAAAAGAAGTGACGTGGGCAGGAGATTTCTAAAAATCCTTCCTCTGTGCTTGTAACGCACAACGCAGCGTTATGGACGCAGTGAAAACACTCTGCCTCCAAAACGCTGCAAATCCTGATTGTGGGCACATAGCCTAAAGAGCTAGGATGGATGGATAGATGTCTAACACATATATAATGTCCTACTGCCTGCATATTCTAAGCTGGTGCCAGTTAGTGACTTTCATTGTGTTGTGCCCAAATATAAATAATTAAAAAAAAAAAAACAACGTGGGTTCCCCCCCATTTTTGATAGCCAGCTAGGGTAAAGCAGACAGTTGCAGCCTGTAGACCACAGCTGGCAGCTTCACCTTGGCTGGTGATCCAATGTGGAGGTCACCTCAGGCTGTTTTTTATAATTATTTAAAAATACTAAAAAAAAAAAAAATGTGGGGTCCCCCCCAAATTGGATTACCAGCCAAGGTAAAGCAGACAGCTGTGGTCTGGTATTATCAGGGTGAGGAGGGCCATGGTTATTTGGCCTTTCCCAGCCTAAAAATAGCAGGCCACAGCCACCCCAGAAGTGGCGCATCCATTAGATGTGCCAATCCTGGCGCTGCGCCCCAGCTCATCCCGTGCCCTGGTGCGGTGGCAAACGGGGTAATATACGGGGTTGATACCAGCTGTAATGTCACCTAGCATCAAGCCCAGAGGTTAGAGATGTCACGGCATCTAAACAGACACCCGACATCACTAACCCAGTCAGTAATAGAAAAAAATAAAGACAAAAAAAAAATTATTTTAAAAAAATGCTCCCCAACACATTCCCTCTTTCACCAATTTATTGAAAATAACCAAATTCCAGTCCGCTGTAATCCATTTTGGAGGTCCCACAACGACTCTGGACCTTCTAGAATATGGGGGGCATGCTCAGGGAACGTATCCCCCAGTTTCTGGAAGAGCAAGCTCTTCATGTGAGCAGTGTGGGTGCAGTAATCTGAGAATACTGCACTCACACTGCCCCGGTCCAACCTAGGGCAGAGTGACCTGCAGTAACCTCATTTCAGAATGTGAGGGGCACGCTCAGAGAATGTACCCCCCATTTTCTAGAACAGCAGGCCCTCCATGTGAGGAGTGTGGCTGCAGATTACTGCACTCACGCTCCCCCGGTCCACAGTACAGCAGCAGTGAGGGCAGTGTCCCTGCTTGCAAGGAGCTGGCTGATAGCCGCTGTCTGCACATGCGCCGCCAGATTTCCTGAAGGAGGCGGAGTGATCCCGCTGCGGGGACCGGAGCAGCAGCCAGGTACCGGGGAAGACCGGGGGCTGACGTGGGGTGACGGCGGGAGACCTGGCAGGACTTGGGGACGACTATTCTGTCGCATGTGATGTGTCACATGCGACAGAAATGAGAGCAGGATGAATGCGGCCGCGTGCTACTGTGCGCGCCGCCATCTTGCATGCTCCGGAGGATGGAAGGGGGGGGCTCTGTAGAACCAGAGGGGGCTCCGGGGGACCAGAGAGCTCCGGTGTCCCGGAGGAGGGCTCAGGGGGAGGACATTTCCCTCTGATCTGAAATGTTTGATCATTTCAGATCGGAGGGAAATGAATGCAGAGCCGCCGGCAGCGATAGTTTTCGGTGCGCTTCGGCGCCATTTTGAATGTTCCAGAAGGGGGGGGGTTGGGGTGGGCGGGGGATTCTCCGGTACCGGGGGCCTTGGGGGCACTAGGGGTTTATATTTCTTTCTCATCTGACATGTTTGATCACGTCAGATGAAAAAGAAATCTGTTTTACCAGTCATTTCTTTGTTTTCTATGTGATCGTCGGTATACGGTGTATACCGGCGAACACATTATTGGTGTAGCTGAAACCCGAGATTTTCGGTCACTGGGGGGCGCTACAGGCTTTTTTCGTCCTGACGCCTTAAAGCGTCGTAACAGAATAAGTACCCTTTGTTTCCCGACGCTTTAAGTCGTACGGCCGTCGTTATGAGGTTAATTGGCTATAAAAACAAACAGTTTGGCTTCCGGTTCCGGCGCTGTGATGTGAGGACGCAGGAGACAGAGCTCCGCACGTTCCTCAGCCCCACACACCGACTACAGGAGCCCCACGGCCGGGAGAAGAGGCAGAGAAGGGGAGGCGAGGAGCGGGAGGTGACCGTGCATGGAGCGGTACCTGCTCCGGAGCGGTGGCAGACAGCTGGAGCAGGGTGCTGCAGAGAAAGCAGTGCACATGGAGCGCAAAATTGCGGCCGCGGGCCGCGGCGGTGTGCAGGGAGGTGAGCGGGGACGGATGGAGGAGGAGGAGGGGGAGCAGCTGAGAGAGCAGCAAAGAGCTCAGCAACATGTGCAACAGGCAGCCGAGCAGCATGAGCAGCAGACAGCCCAGCAACTCCAGCAGCAGACAGCCCAGCAACTCCAGCAGCAGACAGCCCAGCAACTCCAGCAGCAGACAGCCCAGCAACTCCAGCAGCAGACAGCCCAGCAACTCCAGCAGCAGACAGCCCAGCAGCACCAGCAGCAGACAGCCCAGCAGCAGACAGCCCAGCAGCACCAGCAGCAGACAGCCCAGCAGCAGACAGCCCAGCAGCACCAGCAGCAGACAGCCCAGCAGCACCAGCAGCAGAGAGCCCAGCAGCACCAGCAGCAGAGAGCCCAGCAGCACCAGCAGCAGACAGCCCAGCAGCACCATCAGCAGACAGCCCAGCAGCACCAGCAGCAGACAGCCCAGCAGCACCAGCAGCAGACAGCCCAGCAGCAGACAGCCCAGCAGCAGACAGCCCAGCAGCAGACAGCCCAGCAGCAGACAGCCCAGCAGCACGAGCAGTTCCCAGGCCTGCAAATTAATTATGACCGTCTGGCTGGAGCAGTAGCAGTGCACCTGGCAGACAACATCAAAGACTCTCTAGAGGCTATGGTGGGGGCAGTGCTAGCACCCTTAAAGGAACAGATCGCACAGCAGGGAGCCAGGATGTCAGAGATGGAGCAAAGAATCTCTGACACAGAAGACGAGGTGGCAGCATTAAAGGGGCAGCTGCAGGAGATGGTGGAGGGATCCCAGGCCATGAGAGACAAACTAGAGGATCTGGAAAACCGCTCCAGAAGAAGCAATTTAAGGCTGGTGGGTTTGCCGGAATCTATAAGCATGCGGCAATTGGACAACATATGTGAAGCAGAGCTCCCCAAGGCGCTAGGTCTAACGCACAAATGCAGGGTGGAAAGAGCACACAGAGTGGGCCCTGTAAGAGAGCGTCCAGGCACAGGAGGAACAAATGGGAAGGAAGACAGCACGGGAGTGACGGGACCAGCCAGGCCGCGCCAAGTGATAATAAAATACTTGGAATACAAAGACAAAGAAGAGATACTGCGAGCGTTTAGAGGAAGGAGGACCCCACTGTCTTTACAAGGGCATAATGTGCTGATCTTCGGTGACTACTCGGCGGAGGTTACACGCAAAAGGAAAGCCTTTAGTAAGATTTGTACCGCACTGTATCGTAAAGGCATAAAATTCAAACTGCTGTATCCTGCAATACTGAGAGTAACAAGACGTGATGGATCCCTTTTTGCGACGAAAGACTTGAGTGAGGCGGAGAGATGGATGGAGAACAGAAACCAAATGGAGGACTTCCTGGAGAGGCACCATACTCGGCAAGGAAGAGAGGAGGAGAGCCGGGCATCGGGCCGGAATGACTGGATGGAGGGAAAGGAGATACATGCAGGAAGTCCAAAAGCAAGGAGGTCGCCGTCGTGTTGGCCTGGAAGCCAGAAGAGGGGAGCTCCATGAGAGAGGCTGCAGGGAGAAGAATCGATATTTTTGAACTGAACTGAGGGGCCCAAGAGAGAGGGGACTGACGGAATGCAGGGGATGAGTAACATCTACTGTTTATTATTGCATCTTTACTTTCTGCTTCCGCTTCCCACTTCCTCTTCCGCCTCCCCTTCCACTTCCTGCTTCCCCTTTCACTACCTATTTCGCTTCCTACTTCCTCTTCCACCTCATACTGCCTCTTCTACTTCTCTTGCACTTCCTTTACCATCCCATCTACCTCTTCCTACTTCTTTTTCCACTTCCTCTTCTAATTCCTACTTCCTCTTCCACCTCCTACTTCCACTTCCTCTTCCACTTCCTACTTACTTCTACTTCCTCTTCCACTTCCTACTTTCACCTCCTGTCCCACTTCCTCTTTCACTTATTACTTCCTTTTCCACTTCTACTTCCTCTTTTACTTCCTTTTCCACTTCCTACTTCCTCTTTCATTTTTTCTTCCACTTCCTACTTCCCCTTTCATTTCCTCTTCCACTTCCTATTTCCTCTTCCACTTCCTCTTTCACTTTCTTTTCCACTTCCTACTTCCACTTCCTCTTCCTACTTCCTCTTCCACTTCCTACTTTCTCTTCCTATTTCCTTTTCCACTTCCTACTTCCTCTTCCACTTCCTTTTCAACTTCCTACTTCCTCTTCCACTTCCTCTTCCTACTTCCTCTTCCACTTCCTACTTCCTCTTCCTATTTCCTTTTCCACTTCCTACTTCCTCTTCCACTTCCTTTTCCACTTCCTACTTCCTCTTCCTTCCCCCCCCCTCTTGTAGGCTTTTCCTTTCTTTTCTCTTCAGTTCCCCTCGCCTCTTCAATCTATATGGACCAAGGTGCCCTGCCCCATCGGGGGTGTAGGAGATCCTAACATCTATGGGGGACCGGGTTTCTCTCTTTTTAGTATCTACTGATAAATCGCTCTTCTGGTAGCCAGGTCACTTATGCTGATGGGAGGTGAAGTGAAATTGAGACCGGAGGTAACAAATAATAGGTATGGGCAATGAGGGAGGGGGTATTGCATGCTGGCACGGCTATTGGGCAATGAGGGAGGGGGTATTGCATGCTGGCACGGCTATTGACCAGGAAGGCCTTGCTCTGGTGTGTTAGATAACAGAACAATGAAGGACAGGCCATATGTAAATGTTAATTAGGGGGCTGAGAGGGGATTGCGGAGCCAGGAGCATCACAGAAAAAATGGAAGTGACGAGACGATTGATTGTAAAGGGGGGGACAGTTGAGGGGTTGTTAGTTGACCATAGATTTAGGTTGAATAGTTGGGTTCAGGGAAAGCAACGCTATAAGAACATCGAAAGAAAACTGAGGGCAGTTGGGGGGGTAGCCAACAGGTTTATAGTTAATGCTAAGAAGAGGGCACAAGGTTGCGCCCAGGCAATACATAGTTGTCAGTACGCAGCGGAGTTAAGTCAGGGAAAAGACCAGGGAAAGGCGCCAAGACACACACAAGTTAGAACATATAGCGACACAAATGTCCCGAGATGTTGGGATAATGGTTAAATTAGTCACTTGGAACGTAAAAGGTTTGAAGTCTCCACATAAGCGCATGATGATATTACGACACCTTAAAAGACTGAAGGTAGATATCGCACTACTGCAGGAGACCCACCTGCAAAAAGGGGATTTTTTTCGTATGCAAAAATTATGGGTGGGGGCGGTAGTCGGGTCAGGATCCCAGGGAAGGAAGGCAGGGGTAATGATCTTAATAAACAAACACTTTACTCACGAAATAGTGTCCCAAGACAGTGATGATGGTGGGAGGTACATACATATCAAATTAACTAGCCCGCAGGGAGAGTTTAGTATACACAATATATACGCCCCTAATACCGAACAAAAAGCCTTCTTTGACGTTATCACCAACAAATTGGGAGTGGATGTAGACCCAAATAAGATAGTGGGGGGAGATTTTAATGCAGTAGTTTCGAAAGAGGAGGATAGGAGGTATGGCAAGGAACAAGGTAGGCAGAGTAGGAATACAAAGGGTTTGATGGCCAAATTACTGGAAGACACAAATCTGCAGGACAGTTGGAGAACGCAACACCCATATGAACGTGAATTTACACACTACTCACACCCACACGAAGCATGGTCAAGGATTGACTTTATGTTAGTAGACCAAAGACTCTGGCACAGGGTCAAGGATTTAGACATAGAGAACATGGTTATATCTGACCACAGCCCGGTGACCTTAGACTTAAATGACAGAGGGGCTCGGATTATATATGGAGATTTCCATCATTCTTACTCAAAGATAAAGATTTTATTAAAACATTAAAGGAGTGGTGGGAGGAATATTGCGGCACTAACAGCGGGCACGAGGAAGAGGCAATGCTATTCTGGGAAACAGCGAAAGTAGTATTAAGGGGGAGACTGATGGGGCATGTAGCCAAAATCAGGAAACAGACGCAAAAACATTACCAGGAGGCAAGCACTAGTTTGAGAGAGAAATACACAAGGTACCTAGAAAACAAATCCCAAAAAGCAAAAGAAGAGTGGAAGGAAGCAAAACAAGAGTTTGACATGTGGGTAGGAAAATGAGAAGAACTAGTAAGGTCTCAGCAGGAGGTTGACTTGCACCGATTTGGCAATAAGGCAGGTAAACTGCTGGCTAACCTGGCAAAGGGAAGACAACCGTTGACGTTAATAGCTAATATGACAAGACAGGATGGGACCAAATCGACGAATCCACAGGAGATCAACCAGATCTTGGGGGAATACTATGCCAAACTATATAGTAAAGGGGATGAAAATGGAGAAGGAGGGAGGGAGTGGCTAAAGACATTAGGACTTACACAAATAACCGAAGACAAACTGACTAGACTGAACGCGGACATCACAATAGAGGAAGTGCAAACAACAATAGGAGTATACATAAAGCACCGGGGCCTGACGGATTCAATGGGGAATTCTATAAAGTACTAAAGGAGGAAATATCACCAACGCTGACACGTATGTTTAATAAAATGTTAGGGGGTACGGGAATGTCTAGCCACCTTAACACTGCATATATAAAACTTTTACCCAAAGGAGACAAAAATTTGGACAATCCAACGAATTATAGACCAATCTCACTAATCAACCAAGACCTTAAACTAGTGGCCAAATTGATGGCCAATCGATTAGCAGAGGTATTACCAAGGCTAATTTCTCCCGCCCAATCGGGGTTTGTAAAGGGGAGAGCAGCCGTGACAAACGTAAGAAAGGCCATGATAGTAATGGACGCCATCAGACACAGGGATCTACAAGGAGGGGAATTTCCAGCCATGATCACGTTGGATGCTGAAAAAGCGTTTGATAATGTGCAGTGGCCATGGCTGGAAACAGTCCTAGATAATATGGGCTTCAGGGGAGCATTCAGAACATTTATAGGTATACTATATGCAAACCCTCAGGCAAGAGTGGCGACACCCGGATTTTTGTCACGACCCTTCTCTTTGACCAAGGGGACGAGACAGGGGTGCCCGCTGTCTCCTCTCTTGTTCAATCTAGCCATTGAGCCATTATCAAAACTGATCAATGGAGGAGACTGCTTTGAGGGCATTAACATTGGAATGGAAAAAGTACATTCAGCTCTATTCGCGGACGATATCATATTATTCATGAATAGACCACAGAATGACCTTTTACAAACAATACAACAGATAGAGAGATTTGGGTCTATGGCAGGTTTTAAATTGAACAAGACAAAATGTGAAATACTGTTTCTGAATGAGCGAACCATGTCATCCCTGAAAACCTATGGAATAGGGGATAACATATGTGGGATACCGATAGCAAAAACTCACCGTAAATACCTGGGGATCCAGATGGGACGCCAGCCTGCCTCGATTTATGAATTAAACTTCAAACCGTTGATACAGAAAATACAACGAGAGCTAAAGATGTGGGAGGGGCTGCCGCTATCCCTGCTAGGTAGAAACCACCTCTTAAAAATGATGAGTTTCTCGAAGCTGCTATACCCAATGCAGACTATCCCTATATTATTAAAGCATGCGGATGTAAATAGACTGAATAAAGCATTTACAAGCTTCCTATGGAAGAGAAAAAGACCAAGAATTAGGGCGGAAAAACTAATGCTACCACTGGAAAAGGGAGGAATCAAGATGCCAAATGTGAGAGGCTACAACCTTGCATGCTTGATGAGGCACGTAATAGACTGGCTGAGGAAGACAAATAGCTATTCTAACATAAAATTGGAAAGTGAGTACTGTAGACCATGGGACTTGGGGGCAATATTACACACGTCATTGGCCAATATTCCGAGGAAAATTAAGCACTCCCTGGTATCTAGGGATACGATAATGGCGTGGAAAGCAGTGAGGAAAAAGTTTAACCTGTCCTGGCGAATCTCCAAATACCTAAATATCTGGAATTTTCCGGAATTCCCAGCAGGGAGGGAAAACAAACTATTTCTAGAATGGAGAAATAAGGGGATCAGTGGGGTGAAGGATCTGCTCCATGAAATGGAACATAGGCGGTTGACCCTTGAGGAGATGGTGAACAGGTACGGGCTTTCCCCATTCCAAATCATACAATACAAACAGGTGGAAAAGGGAATAATGGGACTATTGAGGGATGTTAGAAAAGAACAGGTAATGAATGAAATGGACCAATTTATAATGAAGGATAAACAGGAGATTACTGTCTCCTCCCTGTACAAAGATCTGAGAACAGCACTGGTACCACTGCACTCGGACCAGGTCTGGGGAGCATGGGCACGACAACTAAAAGATACAGAGGCAGGGGAAAAGATACAGCAGGGATGGATGAGGAAGGAGGTAATTAATAAGGGCTGGAGGGACACACAGTTTAGATTAATGCACAGAGCAATTTATGGTTTTAACATCCCCACCAAGCAGACTATGAATAAAATAGAACATTGCCCCAAATGTAAACAGCCGAAAACGGACTTATACCACGGGATTTGGCAGTTCCCACAAAGTCAGAAATTTTGGGGAAAAATGAAGACACTTATAGAAAAAGTATGGGAAGTGGAAATGGAACTAGACCCATTGTTGTGGATTTTCCACCACAGGACTAAAGAAAACGAAGGAGGAGATACACGGGGGACCACGATTCCAAGACTCTTTCATAATATTGCTATGATAGGGAAAAAGGCCCTACTACGCAGATGGCTCGAGGAATCTGTTCCATCAGAGGAGGAGGTGGTCAATCAGATTAAAAAGCTGCTCAATATTGAACAGTTGGAAGCCGAAAGAAATAAGGACGAACTAACGGGAAACTTTTTTAAAAAATGGAAGAGATTTATAGTACAACAGTATGGAGTTGCAGAAATACGTAAAGTGGTATCTCCTCTCACTAATACAGAATGGTATCTACTGGGAGACTTGCAAGGCACATTGGGAAAGCTGAAAATACACACGCAGTAGAGACACAACAGTAGGGCGAGACGAGGGCTTCAGAGAAATAGGGCTTCAAACGGGAATCAGAATATAGAGGAGCTGTGTGTTCTTTTGCGACTTATACCTGGTGTTCAGCGTATTAAAAATGTTGGGGAGGATAAAGTGGGAATAAAACAGGGTGGGTTAAGACAGGGGTGGGTAAATTGGTAAGGTGAATTTATTCTTGTTCAAATGTTAGACATATTGTAAGAATTCTGAAAAATGCAATAAAAATTTATGTTTAAAAAAAAAAATAATTTTAAACAAAAACAAACAGTTTACAGGCCACACACTACATTTAGGAGGTGTTTTACATATATTAATAAAGCCGCTCAATGAGAGGGCCAGGCATAACAGCAGAAAGTGGACAAATGGCATTGGCCTAAATTCAGCTCCTGTGCAAGAAACTTTGGAATAACTTAGTGAATCAAAGTAAATTGGTTAATAAATGGTGTAAACCTGGACTAGCATGTATAAAGCTGCAACAAATTTATTAACATGATTGTGCCACTCTGATATTTCTGGCATATTGTAAATCGATCTAGCCTAAATGTGCAGTGTCTAAAAGTTAGGCAGGATAAGTTAAAGGGAATATGTCACCAGGTTTTTACCACCTAATCTGAGAGCAGCGTAACGTGGGGCAGAGATTCTGATTCCATCGATGTGTCGCTTACTGGGCTGCTTAGTGTATTTTTGATAAAATCCCTATTTAACCAGCAGGAGATTATCATTAGAGGACTACTTGGTGTGCTGACTGGTAGTTCAGCATATTCATGAGCTCTGATAGATCTGCAGCAGGGAAAACATTGATTTTATTAAAATGACCACAAACAGCGACATTGCTGGAATCAGGGTCTCTGTCTCTACATTATGCTGCTCTCAGATGGGGTGGGGAGAGTACCTTTAATCAAAACACAAACAAAAGGATACAGCAGCATACTGTAAGCACTAAAGGGGGCTTTACACGCTACATCGCTAATGCGAACTCGTTGGGGTCACGGAATTGGCGACGCACATCCGGCCGCATTAGCGATGCCGTTGCGTGTGACACCTATGAGCGATTTTGCATCGTTGCAAAAACGTGCAAAATCGCTCATCGGTGACATGGGGGTCCATTCTCAAAAATCGTTACTGCAGCAGTAACGAAGTTGTTCCTCGTTCCTGCGGCAGCACACATCGCTCCGTGTGACACCGCAGGAACGAGGAACATCTCCTTACCTGCCTCCCGGCCGCTATGCGGAAGGAAGGAGGTGGGCGGGATGTTACGTCCCGCTCATCTCCGCCGCTCCACTTCTATTGGGCGGCGGTTCAGTGACGTCGCTGTGACGCTGAACGAACCACCCCTTTAGAAAGGAGGCGGTTCGCCGGTCACAGCGTCGTCGCCGGGCAGGTATGTGTGACATGTCTGGGCGATGTTGTGCGGCACGGGCAGCGATTTGCCCGTGTCGCACAACAGATGGGGGCGGGTACCCACGCTAGCGATATCGGTACCGATATCGCAGCGTGTAAAGCGGCCTTTAGATAAATGCATGCATAGAATATATGAAATGTAAACTGCATTAATGCTTTATAATATACTTAGAGAAATGAAGTGCATATATTGGCCAATTCATAATTCATGTGAGCCCATCACCGCGTCAAGGTGACCTTTCTCTGATGGGACCCTAACTTAATTTCATGCCTCTCCTGGGCTTAAAGTCTACAAATTTATGGATTAAACAGACTCATTGCCTTTTCTGCTAGTTAGTATCATACGCGTTAATATGTATTTGACTGGGGGATAGGAGTATAGTTGACAAAGGTTACTTTTTATGCAACACCTTTAAAAAGGTACATTCTTGGTTTGTCTAACCTCTACTCCCCCCTGGGTAGTGTGAGGGAAATCCTGGGATATGAGGAGAAATTATGATGTTCAGTCATGTCAGTCAGCACTCCCTGATGTCACCCCCCTCCCTTCACACACAGAGATCCTTCTCAGATGTTCAGCATCTGGGAAGGTGTCAAATCCAATTACCCTGGCAGACCAGAGGAAGACCCCCTGGGTGTTAGGCCCATTCATCAAAGAGAGTGGGTGGGACACTAGTAAAACAATGGATGCTTCAAAAGACATCTAGGAAGCTCTGTCCCAGCAGGAGTTCATACTCCTGGCTCCATAATGTCATACACAGTTATGATATTACCGTGCGTCTGAGCCATACACCCCCTACATCGTTAAAATCGGGACTTCGAGCCGCATCTCTGCATACCCTCGAATTCTTTGTCGCGCCCTGGGGCGGCGAGATACAGAGAACTGCGAGAAGGAGTCCGGTAGAGGAGTCGTCCCTGGACTCAATATGCGGAGGGGACCCAGACGGATCTGATGACACCAGAACCATCCCGATCGGACCTCCCAGTCCGGAGTTGCAGATAATATTCACTTTTAGATATTATTTAGACTCGAGCCAGGGGTGGGGCAGTCCTCCCCTGTGAGGTCACTAAGGTAGGAGGGGACCTGGATTGTAGCCAGTTTGATAATCCCAGTTCAGACATTGTTAGGTGTTCTTTGCTCGGGGGTCACGTGTATGATACACCTGTGAGAAAGTTCCTGGAACCCTGGTCGAACAGCACCCCCCTGTGGCCAGACGCATAAGGTAACTGCATGATCTGTATGCCTGTTTGTGATCCATAACTTACCTGTAAATGTACTCTGACCTATGTATATATTCTGTAGATTCCATATTGTATATATTGTAGTTTCTAGTGTGCTTTAGGCTGATTAAAATATATAATTAATCTTGGGCTGTTCTGTTATCTCGATCCTGAACTCCACGTCTGTGTGCTCGGCGAATAGTTACCGTAACCGGTTGGTGGCAGCGAGTTTATGCCCAGGATCATTGTTTGGCAACCAGTGAGATTTGGGTAGGTTTATATATATTCCGTTCGCTGAGGTCAGGAAAATATATACCTAAAGCCTGCTTTACACCATACGATCCAACATACAATATCGTATGCGATTGTACCCACCCCCATCGTATGTGCGGCAAGTTCAATTTGTTGAACGTGTCACACAAACTAATAACCCCCCATCACACGTACTTACCCGTCCATACGACCTCAATGTGGGCGCCGAACATCCACTTCCTGGAGTGGGAAGGACGTTCGGCGTCATGCGGCAGCCGGCCAATCGAAGCAGAGGGGCAGAGATGAGCGGGACGTAAACATCCCACCCACCTCCTTCCTTCCGCATTGCCGGCGGGAGCCGCAGGACATAGGTAAGATCTGTTCATCGTTCCCGGGGTGTCACACACTGCGATGTGTGCTACCCCGGGTACGATGAACAACCTGACGTTCAATTTTTAGGAATTGAACGACGTGCAAGCGATGAACGTTTTACCATTCAATCGCAATCGCACGTAGCTGTTACATGCTACAATGTAACTTACGATGCCGGATGTGCGTCACTTACGACGTTACCCCGCCGACACATCGTAAGATATATTGTAGCGTGTAAAGCGCCCTTTACTCTCACCGGGAACCCTTCAATCATCGGCATAGTAGAATAGCGGCCTTCTTGCTTATTGTCGGGCAATTCCATAATTGGGCTGACTACAAGAGGGGTGCGAGAGAGTGCGTCACGTGCTCTGTCTGTCGGCAGGGTGGTGGAAAGGGGGGCTGTAGCTTCAGCTTCCTACCCCCCTGTTCGTGAAAGGTAGTATTTGGGAATAATGTAAAAATCGGGGAAAAAAACAAAAACAAAAAAAGACCCCTCTTTCTTATGATAGTGCTTTTGTTCGCCCCTGCTATCTCACCTCTACCGCCTCCATCATCCAGGCATAATACACATCAGCATGTCAGTGATGGTATAGCCAAGTTACTGCCTCCATTGTGTGTCAATTTTATTCCAAATAAAATGGTTTTTGTTTTTTATCTTTGTAAATTTTCAGGCTTCCAACTTCATGCTGCTAAAATGGAAGCGTTTTTAAATGGTTATTAGTCACATTCGATTTTCATTAAATAGAGCTAGCAGGTTTTTATTGCACAAAAAGATTATGTTAATTTTCTTTTCTGCATCAGTCATTTTTCAATCCAGAAGCTGGTACAATTGCAGTCCTGGGAAAAACAGTATTTCAAGAAGAAAATTCATTTCCGTCCATTTTTATGAGCTTGGCACATAATTTTACATTATTATTTTGTTTTTAATGAAATAGATAGCTACCACAGGATTTCAAAGTAAAGGACTTGTACAGGAAGGAAAATTAAATTGGAGGAGGGTTGTAAAGAAAACATCTATAAATTGCAATCAGTGCACGCAACTTCTGGTAAACTGGAAGCGCTACTCTCCTGTGTGGTTAGCGCTTTAGAAGTACAGATCAGTAAGTAAATGTCACCCTGCTGCCTGGGCTCACACAATCCTATTAGAAAGAATGCTCAAATCATCATATAGGGAGGCAACATAGGAACTTCCAATTTTAGCAGCAGAAATATAGGGGGTTGTAGGAGGGGGATTTATAAAGGCTTTACAAACAGTTTCTGGCAAAAAAAAACAACAAAAAAACGCAAATTTAGTGACACTATTCCTGCATGCAACTTTTGCTATGTTCTACCACTCTAGACACTTTTTGTGGGAAAGTAGAAAAGTCAGATGTACAAATGAGGTTAAAGCCAGATCTGGGAACTGCGACTTTGAATAGTAATTTTCATACTAGTATGGAGGGTGACGTAAAAAGCTCCTAACATAATGATTTTGTCTTGCCAAATACAGACCTGCACACACCTTTTAAATTGTTCTAAAAAAATAAAGGAAATAAATGTGTAAAATAAAACATGCAATTGCATTAGTTTTCTGTGAGAATTACTTTGTAAATAATGGAACAACACAAAAAAAAAAAACAAACTGAGGAAAAAAAGGCAAATTGGTCATAATTTCACACAAAACTCCAAAACTGGGCCGGAGAAAATGGTCGGCACCCTCAACTTAATATTTGGTTGTACATTCTTTGGAATAAATAACTACAATTATCACTTCCCATAACCATCAACGAGCCTCTTACTGGAATTTTTGCACCACTCTTCTTTTGCAAACTGCTCCAGGTCTCTCTTATTTGGAGATGCCTTCTCCCAACAGAAATTATAAGATATTTCGAGAGGTGTTCAAAGGGATTTAGGTCCGGGCTCATTGCTGGTCACTTCAGACCTCTTCAGTGCTTTGTTTCCATCCATTTCTCGGTGCTTCTTGAAGTATGTTTGGGGTCATTGTCCTGTTGGAAGACCCATGACCTCGGACAAAAACTCATCTTTATGACCTTGGGCACTACATCGCAACTCAAAATCCTTTGGTAATCTTCAGTTTTCATGATGCCTTACACACAATCAAGGCACCCAGTGGCAAAGGCAGCAAAACAACCCCAAAACATCTTTGAACCTCCACCATATTTGATTGTAGGTACTGTGTTCTTTTCTTTGTAGGCCTCATTCCATTTTCAGTAAACATTAAAATGATGTGTAGTGATGAGCGACTATTACCATGCTCGGTACTCATAACAAGCAGTTAATGCTCATATGGGTGCGACTTGAGTACCCGAGTATAATGTAAGTCAATGGAGAACTTTAGCATTTTTTTCGGACGATTTCCCAGAAAAATGCTTGAGTTCCCATTGACTTCCATTATACACACGTACTTGAGTCATGCCTATCCGAGCATTAACTGCTCGTTAAGAATACCGAGCACCTGAGCATGCTAGTGCACGCCCATCATGAATGATGTGCTTTCCCAGAAGAATTTTGACTTTGGTGCTATAGCGCAAAATGTACCAAAATGAGAATTAAGGTAAAACGTAACCTTTATTCGTATAATAAAATATAATATAACATTAAAAGTGCAAAGGTACCTCAACCATATTAAAATACCAAGGGATTTTGCCCTATGAATATGCTCATACAATTTTGCCAAGGACAATTAGTATTACGATCAAAAGAGCCAGATAAAAAACCAAGCTCAAAAGTACCGTCCCTGAAGGCAAGGCCAATAGAATAGTAGACCAAAAATATGTTGGTAACTGTATGGGCTTAAAAGAACCGCTATTAAATATGCAGATATTACTAATATAAGCAGGACAGTGGTCCTAGATAATTGATATGGAAAATAGGCCAATTAGGGAATAATATGCATGTAAAACAGAGCTTACACAATGACAGTGGTCCAATTTAGCAACCCCATGTCCAGAGAGATTTGCTACAGTGCCATGGGTTTTAAACGTCTTGATTATATTGCGCACCATGGAAAAAAAAAATTAAGATCTATGGAGATGGACTTCTAAGTTTGAGATAGTTGATATTTTTTGGCAATTTGGGTTCTTAGGTCCACAGATCGTTCTCTTCTCTCTGTTCTCCATGATTTGTGTAGCACACACAGTTAACAAAATGCAAAGATTGAATCCACTTCTTCCCTTTTCATCTGGTTTCAGTTGTGGTTTTAATATAGTATTATATCCTTCAAACAAAGTTGTTTACCCACAATTTTGGAAAGGTGACAACAATTTTGTCCACCAATGTTTGGTGTTCTTTGTAAATTTATGTCCAATTTGCCTTATTTTTTTGTTTTTGGCTTTTTTTGTATTGTTCCAATGCACACAAAGGACATAAATGTGTATTACAAAACGCGTAACTGCAATCATTTTCTAGGAGAAATACTTCATTTTCTGAAACAATGTTAAGATGTGAACACTTTCGACCATAAATATATATCAAACATTGCATGACACTAATACGTTTGCAGAGAATTAAGGACTATAGAGCAAAAGAAAAAGCAAAATTCTCATAGTAATCAACCCATCTGTAAAACGATACATAGCACATAGACTGTTGGGATACGTTCAAAGAAACCTAACATGATCATACTTTAACATTAATGGGATCAGAGCAATAAGGACCCTGTACATATTAGAGTAAAGTCACTTGAACACGGCAATATCATAAAACCACCTAATGTGAATGTGGGGCCTCCAAATGTTTCCTGCAACAGACGATGTTCCCACATGGAACAAGCCATCTAGCAGCAATTTATTCTCCAGCTTGATTTTCCCATAAAGAACACAAACACTTAACTCCTTCACAACATTTTACATAAGTTTACATCATGGTCAGGAAGGGGTTCCAGAAAAATGAACTAAACTTATGTCATGGTGCTCATGTGGACAGAGGAGCAGTGTCTACACGATTGAGACCAGGAGTTCGGCTGTCACAGCCAGGGAAAATGTCCACACCGCCCCTAGCTGTTTAATCCCCTGAATTCTGCAATCAATAACAATCACAGCATTTAGGGGGCTGGAAGAGGGAGTGCTAGCCATACATCTAGATGAATTCTTTGAGAGATGTGGTTTCCAAAATGGGGTGACTTGTGGGGGGGTTTCACTATTTAGGCACATCAGGAGCTCTGCAAACGCGACATGGCATCAGTTATCTATTCCAGTCAATTTTCACAAATTAAAATAGCGATCCTTCCCTCTGAGCCCACTTTTCCCTTCAATTTTGCTTTAGTTCCTGTGAAGCACCTAAAGGAATAATACACTTCTTTAATGTGGTTTTGAGCAGTTGGAAGGGTTCAGTTTTTTAAAATGGTGTCCCTTTTGGGTATTTTCTGTCACACATGACCCTCAAGGTCACTTCAAATGTAATGTGGTTCCTAAAAAATGATTTTGCTAATTAGAAATTGATGATTAACTTTTAAATGTTATAACTTCCTAATAAAAAAAAATGTTTAAAAAATAGTGCTTATGTAAAGTAGACATGTTGGAAATGTTATTTATTAAAGTGTAGTTCACTACTCAGCATAGTGGCCACATCGCTATAAAACTCATATGGAAGGTTTTTCTCAAATACCTTTTGCAGCCAATTCTGCCTCTGAGCCACACTATCGCAGTCCGCCCATCCCCATCACATGACCCCCGGGCTCTGTGACCTCCGAGATCCGGTGATGTCAGGTCAACTTCCAGTTGACCTGACATCACAGAGGCCGGCCCCAGTCTTCCCGAGTGACTTGGCGGTGGCTGGAGTTTCACCGTTCATCATAGCCCAGAGGTCATGGAGCCTGGAGGTCACTTAACCCCTTCACGACCGGCCGATTTTTCGCTTTCCGTTTTTTTTTTCGACATTCTTTTTCGGAGACGTAACTTTTTTATTTTTTTGTCAATATGGTCATGTGAGGGCTCATTTTTTGCGGAACGAGCTGTACTTTTAAATGAAACCATAAGTTTTACCATATAGTGTACTGGAAAACGGCAAAAAAATTCCAAATGCAGAAAAATTGCAAAAAAAGTGCGATAGCACTATTGTTTTTGAGATATTTTATTCATTGTGTTCACTATATGGTAAAACTGATGTGTGGGTGTGATGCCTCAGGTCAGTTCGAGTTCGTAGACACTAAACATGTATAGGTTTACTTTTATATAAGGGGTTAAAAAAAAAATCGTAAGTTTGACCGAAAAAAGTGGCGCACGTTTTACGCCATATTCCGTGACCCGTAGCGTTCTCATTTTTCGGGATCTATGGCTCAGTGACGGCTTATTTTTTGCGTCTCGAACTGACGTTTTTAACGGTACCATTTTTGCGCAGATGCTACGTTTTGATCGCCTCATAGCATTTTGCGCAAAAGTTGTGGCAACAAAAAACCGTTGTTTTGGCGTTTGGAATTTTTTTGCCGCTACGCCGTATACTGATCAGATTAATTGATTTTATATTTTGATAGATTGGGCGTTTCTGAATGTGGCAATACCAAATGTGTGTATATTTTTTATTTTTTTAACCTTTTAATTTTCAATGGGGCGAATGGGGGGTGATTTGAAGTTTTAGGTTTTTTTTTAATTTTTTAAAACTTTTTTTTTTTACTTTTTTTTTTATTTTACTAGTCCCCCTAGGGGGCCATTGCGATCAGCATTCCGATCGCTCTGCATTATCTGCTGATCACAGCTATACAGCTGTAAACAGCAGATACGCTCTCTTTCACTTTTGCTGTGCCGCTGGCACAGCGAAAGTGAAAGCAATTCATGTGTAGTACAGGAAGTCATCACATGACCCTGTGCTACCATGACAACTATCGGAAGTCACGTGATCACGTCACGTGACTTCCGGTATCGGGCGGTAAGTAAAAGTTTACCGCGATCGCGCTTATAAATGGCGCTGTCACATATTGACAGCGCCATTTAAGGGGTTAAACGGCACGAGCAGATAACGATTCTGCTCGTGCCTAGCAGGCACACATCTCAGCTGTGAAAATCAGCTGAGATGTGCGCCGATCGCGGCATGCTGCTGCCGGCAGACCGCGGGCAGTAACATTATGACCGCTAGGACGTAATTTTACGGACCGCGGTCGTTAAGGAGTTAATGGGGATGAGTGGACCTCAATAGCAAATCATATCGATCAAAATTTACCACTAACAAAGTAAAATGTGTCCGGAAAAAACAGTCTCAGAATCACTGGGAAATATTGAAGCGTTCTAGAGTCACCTCATAAAGTGACACTGGTTAGATTTGTAAAATTTGGCACGGTCAAGAAGGTGAAAACAGGCTTGGGGGGTGAATATACTGGTGACAATATACAATGATTGCGGGCCCAAATCAGTTATACACTATAAGCTGCCATACTGTAATTATTGGATATATGAACATATTTTATACTTACAAATGACTTGTTCATAGCGCGCTTCACTTCATCACTGCCGTCGGAATAAATCTGCTGGAAGAGATGGTTTAGTGCAGCATCCCCTTCCAGGTTTTCATTTTTCTCCTCTTCTTTGATCTCACCCACCAGTTTATCCCAGTTCTTGGTATAATGAGAGGATGATGGGTATTTGTGCATGGTTTCTAGAATGTAGATATACTTTTGATTAAAAATATGACAGATCTTGTGGTAAGTGCTGTAAAGTGGGGGCAAACAGAGATGTGGGAAAAGTAAACTGTCTTTTCTTGCATTTCACAAACTAAAGAGAGCATCCCCTTCGTCATACATTACTCGGATTTCTTTGTAGGATCTAATTTTCCCAATTGTAAGGTGTCAAGCATAAAACTTGTGCAGGCATACAGTACACAGGATTGAATAGTATCTAACACTGCAATATATACTGAGGAACATGCGAGAAAGCAAATATGGTCACAGAACTCTAGTAAGAGAATATCTGGCATTTGTGCAGTGCTGTTTTACCCTATCATTCTAGTTATACCCTGCTGGAATGACCTACAAGCCCATTGCTCACTGATCCTTCCCATTTGTCAGATCTACATGGATTTACAAACACAAAACCCACACAGTGGCATTTTATAGAAAAAAGTCCATACAGCCATTACCCCAAGATTTAGTGTCATGGACCACACATTGCATAGAAAATGCGTTTCTGTACCCATCAGTAGATTTATTCCATGATGACATATTGCACTAATTTCGAATATATGCTCTGTATTAATTAGTTGCAATCTTCAAGATCTGTTTGTATTCATTTAATAGGGGCCTATATGGTTTACTCTCGAATGGATGCACATTTGCTCAGGCCCCATGTTGATCATATGCATACTAGAGTTGGGCACCTATGTGTTCATCCCACGTCCATGACAGGTATCTTTTACACACTTGACAAAAATTCTTAATAAATGAAAGCAAACAGAAATCTTGAAACCCATTCTTTACAATATGGAAATCTTTAACGGAAACCGGTCACCAGATTTTTCCCATATAAAAGTATAGCTAGCTCTTTTAAGCTCTTATATACAGCATTCTAAAATGCTGTATATATACACCAAGCCGCCCTTCATAACGCAAAAAAGACGGTATAGTACACTCATCTATGGGACGGTCTACTTTGATGGGTATCTCTGATCTTGATTCGGTGCCTCCTCTCTTCTTGCGATCGACGTCCTCAATCCTTGCTTTGTGTGAATGACATGTCCTATGTCATACACATAATGTCCTCCATCGTGCTCTGGCGCAAGTGCACTTCTCTCTGCCCTGCCGAGAGCAGAGCAAAGTGTTGTATTGCGCATGCGCTGTGCTCTTTGACCTTTCCCTGCACATGCGCAGTACAGTACTTTGCTTTGCCCTTGGCAGGATAGACAAAAGTGCACTTAAATGTGCCATGGAAGAAATTGTGTGGATAACATAGGACGCATCATCCACAAAAAGCATTGAAGGATGAAGGAGATCAAAAGAGAGGAGGCGCCGGATCAAGACCAGCGACGCCCTATGGACTGGACTGCCCCATAGGCGAGTATTATGTGAGGTCCGGAAGCAGTGCACTCCAGAAGATTAGACAACTCCTAAAAGATAATTGTCACCCACTAAGCAACAGCCCCCCAAAGTACAAAGTAAAAACTTTTTTTATATTGTGCAGGACACACAATTTACAAAAAACATTAGCCACATCAAAAAGGCAAATAGTGGGGCTTTTTTTTTTTTTTTTTTTTTAAGGAACTATAAAATGTCCTTGGTGTAGAGAGATTCCCTTTTAACGAGCCTGGGGTCTGAATGACATACACTCTCTCCATAGACACTGACAAAAAAAAAATAGCGCGGGTGGTTGTCATAACATTCAATGCCAGGAAAGACAATAAATTCAAGTCTGTATGAAAACAAAGTCAGAAGGGCCTGAATGGTGTGTAATACAACGCAATGTATTAATACGGGAGCACCAGATTTGTACAGATGTCAAGGGAAATATACTTTACATTCACTCAACCGACACAACAAAAACAATGGCAGACCAACCAGCCGAGAGGATATCATTCCAACCTAGATCGGCTAAAACAACCTTAGTTTCTTTACATTTATATTATGTCATAAAAATTGATTAACCCCTTCCTGACACTGCCAGTTTTCTTCATTCCAGTCATCCAACAGCAATGATTTTAATTTATATGAGGGCTTGTTATTTTGTGGATGGATTATACGGTTATTGGTACAATTAATAAGTAACCACTCAATTTTTTGCACATTACACTCTCTCTGAATTGCAGTGTATTACTTAGCCAGCATAACCCCACACAGCCTACTACAGGGTTTCTCCGAAAATAAGACAGGGTCTTATATAAATTTTTGCTCTGAAAGATGGCCAAGTGCTTAATTTCAGGGCATGATTTATTTGTTTTTTCCCATGAACAACAATCCAGATTTATTCTTCAAGAAAAAAAAATCAACATATATTCAAAAATAGCAATATTCACTAGACAAACAATATACTGTATATACTCGTGTATAAGCCAACTCTTTCAGCACATTTTTTATGCTGAAAAAGCCCCCCTCGGCTTACATTCCAGTAAGGGTCCCACAAAAAAATCTTCTCAGTGTCTTCCGTTCCCTCGGTGTCCTCTTACCTGCTTCTTGTAGACCGCAGGCACACAGACCCCGTGATGATCTTGGCTGGTACACAGGGCCGCTGCTGCTGTCAGCGCTTTACTTCCGTCACAGGACCATGATATCACCAAAGGTCCTTAACCACTTTTAACTTTGGAAAGTAAATGCTGGGGACCCCTAAGAGTGGGGGCCCTAGGCAATTCCTCAGTCCCTCCTCCACAAATGTTACTTTCACAAACTAGGGCTTTTTTTTTTTTTTTTAAATAGGGCTTATATTTCAAGTATTCTTAAAAAATCCTGTAAAATCATGCAAGGGCTTATTGTCGTTGTAGGTCTTATTTTCTGGAAAATACGGTAAGACTACATCCCCAACAACCCATCGCCATCCTTCAATGACATTTCGAGGGTGATGGGAGTGACAGAGGGAGCTCTGTCCCTCAGTTTAACGGATTAGATAATGTAGTTGCTATTGACCATGGATCTAAGGGGTTAAAAGGCCATGATTTCTCATTCTGGCCATTGCAGCAGGATCCCAGTTGTGGATTACAGTCAGTTCTTGCTGCATATTAGGCCTAAGCCACACGGCTATAAAACATCGCAATCCACTTGGACCAATTCTAGCCTGTGTGTCAGCACACATGAGCGATTATTTTCTCAGCCCCAATCGAACTGAGAAAACAATCGCAACATGCTGCGATTGTAATGCGAGACTCTTTCTCTCGCACCCATTCAAGTGAATGGGGTGAGAGAAAAATCGCACTGCACTCGCGGTACATTGGTGTACCGCTAGTGCAGTGCGAGAATGGCAATAGCCGGCTATGCAACAGAGAGGGAGAGAAATCCCTCCCTCCCCTCCTGAGTGCCGGCCCGCCCCCCGCAGCTGAGGTCTGCTCGCACGAACGGACCTCAGTTGCAAGGACACACGCAAGACACTCGGCTCTGCTGTACTGCCAGCATGAGCAGAGTGTCATGCAAGGGGATCGCAGTAGTCCCCGTGTGGCCCCAGCCTTAAGATAACTCCTTCAGACGTAAATATTTTGCTGATGTACGAAAAAGGTTTGAAAGCAGATCTGTCTCTAAAATTCTGTCCCATTGACGGAAATACTAGACATAAAGACAAGTAAACAGGAGATAATCTTGTCCGCAGCTATTTTTCAGTCAGCAACATTTTCTGTGTTTTTGAAACAAACTGGGAAGTTAGAAAAATGTATAAAATGTGGTACAAGGCTTATCTGATAAGTAATTTTTGACTTTTTTCCCCCAATTTTGAGCTGCTCTAGTCACCTTTCTTAAAAAGTAGATAAAAAGCTTAGTGGGAAAAGGAATGCCAGCTGTGACATGACTCTAATTTAGACCAAAAATTGCCATAAATTATAGTGGAAGTTACTCCAGCATATAGCAGGCATAGATTTCAGTTGTGGCACACAGACAACCCCAGCAGTTGAGTGTTTATGGTGGCACTTTATTACCAACCAAGTAGTGGGACAGGTTTCTGATGCAGCCAGAAAAAGAGGAAATTAAGGAAGGAAGAGCTGGAATCTATTTTGGGAGTAGTTTTTCAGCATCTGTAGGACAATTGTACTATTAGGTTGTGTGCGCACTAGAAAAAGGAATTTTCTTAAAGACAATTCTGCAGCATTTGCAGGATTACCGCACATGCGGTAAAAAAAAAGCAGCAAACTGCACCTAAAAACCTCATGCGGTGTTACTGTGGTTTGATGCGGTTTTTGCCACAAATTTTCCACAGGTTTTTCCCTGTGGTTTTTGACCATTAGCTATGGCAAAAACTGCAGAAAAGAAGTGACATGCTCATTCTTTTTGCTGCAGAAATTCTGCAGCAAAACCTGAAAGGGAAAGAAAAGCAGTGTGCGCACAGCATTTTTTTTTTACCATAGCTTGTGCAGGGGAATGACTGCAGAAAGGTTATGAACATTTTCTGCAGCAATTCATGCAGCAAAATGGCGGCAAAAACCGCAGCGTACGCACAGGGCCTTAGCCCGATCAGCACAAAAATTAATGATAATTGACAAAGTAACAACTACAATTCGCATATAGTACAACAGGTCTGTCTATATATACATCTCGCTTATGTATCTTTTCCTTGACAGACTATGAAAAAGAATGGTTATGTGAGCATTAAAGGCCACTTTACACGCTGCGATATCGTGACCGATATCGCTAGCGTGGGTACCCGCCCCCATCGGTTGTGCGACACGGGCAAATCGCTGCCTGTGGCGCACAACATCGCGCGGATCCGTCACACTACTTATCTGCCCTGCGACGTCGCTGTGACCGGCGAACCGCCTCCTTTCTAAGGGAGCGGATCGTTTAGCGCCACAGGGACGTCACAGCAGCATCACTGAACCGGCGCCCAATAGAAGCGGAGGGGCTGAGATGAGCGGGACGTAACATCCCGCCCACCTTCTTCCTCCCGCATTGCGAACGGGATGCAGGTAAGGAGAGGTTCCTCATTCCTGCGGCGTCACATGGAGCGATGTGTGCTGCCGCAGGAACGACGAACTACATCGTTACTGCAGCAGCAACGATATTCGAGAATGGACCCCCATGTCACCGATGAGCGATTTTGCACGTTTTTGCGACGATGCAAAATCGCTCATAGGTGTCACACGCAACGGCATCGCTAAAGCGACCGGATGTGCGTCACAAATTCCGTGATCCCAACGAGATCGCTTGAGCGATGTCGCAGTGTGTAAAGCAGCCTTAAGTGGAGGACTATGTAATCTGGCTTGGATACACACAGGGTAACTTTGAGGAGAATTACATGCTCTACATTTGTAAATATGAGACACAGAAGTCTGAGTGCACTGGCAGGAAATTAAAGGGACTCTGTCACCTTTTGCATTTTTCTAGTTAACAATATGGACATACAGGTGGTATAATGGTGAAATAACCATACCTGTATGCCTCCTGGATAATGGGTTGTTTGGCAAAAATCCTCTTTTATATCTTCTACCTTCCAGGCTATGGGGTGTGTGCTACCCGGAAGATAAGATTGCCTCTAGTCTTCATTATAAAGGATTCCTCCTCCCCTTCTATTCCTTGGTGTCCCTGTGACGTAAGGTGCGCGGCTGGAAATCTCGCGCCAGTTGTCCCTCCCTGCACTGTTCCGCCCTTCTGTGTACACAGGCGAGTCACTGCTGCTTCATAGTACAGGGGAAAGATGGCAGGCATAACATACAGGCATCGGATTTCCGGACGCGCACCTGACATCATAGCACTATGAAGAGAAGAGGATGAAGAATCCTATATAACGAAGACCGGAGGCAGGCTTATCTTCCGAATGGCCATATTAACAACTAAAAAAAAAACAAAACAAAAAAAAAAAACAAAAAACACAAAAGGATGACTGATTCCTTTTAAAATGCACGTTGGTGCTTATAAATAAACTATAGATGGCACATACCAAAAATCTCTCTGTTTGGAAGTAAAAGTGCTTGATAGACTGCCTTGAGAAAGTATTTACTCCCCTTGTAATTTTTTGTGTTTTTCTACCTCACGACCTGGTATTTCAGAGTTTGGGGGGGGGGGGTTTGGAGGGTTTGCATCAGTTCAGGTAAATAATCTGACTACAACTATGACTGGCCAGACTGGCTTGCAAAGTCTCCTTAAGGAGAATAGTGTTCCCCCGTGGTCCCCACATAGCTTTCTCATGAGCCAGATCGGACACCCCCATACTTTGCACTGACGAGGGGCAAGCACCCCGAAACACCGTGTCTGCAAATTAGGATTCTGATCTGGCTTATATATCCTGAGTCATATTGAAAAGGATTGTTAAAAATCCACTTGTGACTTTTAGGATCGCTACTTCCAATAGGTGGCGCTGTGCTAGAGTTTGTCTCCTTTACTGGAGAGACAATTTGAATATTTCTTAGAGGGGCATAGCAGCTATAAGTCCCCTTACTTGGCAGCCAGACTGGCTTTCAAAGTCTCCTTAAGGAGAATAGTGTTCCCCCGTGGTCCCCACATAGCTTTCTCATGAGCCAGATCGGACAAACCCATACTTTGCACTGACGAGGGGCAAGCACCCCGAAACACCGTGTCTGCAAATTGGGATTCTGATCTGGCTTATATATCCTGAGTCATATTGCAAAGGATTGTTAAAAATCCACTTGTGACTTTTAGGATCGCTACTTCCAATAGGTGGCGCTGTACTAGAGTTTGTCTCCTTTACTGGAGAGACAATTTGAATACAACTATGAAGACTTTGTTTTCTTTTTATTCTGAAGCAAACAACAAATATGACAGAATCACTGAAAAATTCAGTGTGCACAACTATTCAACCCCCTATAATTAGTACTTTGTAGAGCCTCCATAGAGGCAATTACAGCTGCAAGTTGCTTTGGATAAGTATGCGCTTTCCACATCTTGCCATTGGGATTTTTGCCCATTCCTCAAAGTAAAACTGCCCCAGCTCCTTCAAAATAGATGGTTTTTCCTGGTGAACAGCAATCTTCAAGTCTGACCACAGATTCTCAATTGGATCAAGGTCTGGAATTTGACTATGTCACTCTAATACATTTACACATTTCCCCTTAAACTACTCGAGTGTTGCTTGTTGGAAGGTGAATCTCTGTTTCAGTTTTATATTACTGATAGACAAACAGATTTTGCTCAAGAATATCCTTGTATTTTGCACCATCCATCTTCCCTTTGACTTGGACCATTTTCCCTGCCCCTGCTGCAAAAAAACATCCACACAGTGAAACATGTTGGTGGTTTGTGTTGGTTTGGCACCAGACAAAGCATTTCCCTTGGTAGCCAAAGAGTTCAATTTTGGTCTCATCTTCATCTAACTACAGCACAGCTTCATATATTTGAGGATCTCCCACATGTCTTTAGGCAAAATCAAAACAAACCTTCCATTTTTTGGCTGTAAGTAAAGGCTTTTTCTGACTATTTTTCCATAAAGGACAGCTCTATGAAGTGTATGGCTTATTGTGGTCATATGGAGAGATACTCCAGTCTCTGCTTGGGAACTCTGCAGCTCCTTCAGGCTTACCTTTGATCTCTATGCGGCTTCACTGATTAATACCCTCCTTGCCCAGGCTGAGAGTTTTGGTTAACGGCCCCTATCTTCGCAGGTTTGTTGTGGTACCAAGTTTTTTCATTTGATGATAACGGATTTGATGGTGCTTTGGAGGATCATCAGAGATTGGGATATTTTTTTAGAACCCAACCCTGACTTGTACTTCACAACAACTTTGAGATCTCCTTGGTCTTCATGGTGCTTGATTACTGGTGCTTCTTACTTAATGGTGTTGCAGCCTCTATGGCCTTTCAGAAAAGGTGTGTATATACTGACAGACCATGTGACACTTAGATTGCACACAGGTGGACTTCCTTTCACTAAGCATGTGATCTATGAAGGTAATTGGTTTCACCAGGAATTTTTAGGGGGTCCGTAGCAAACGGGGTGAAGGCATATGAACATTGCAATTTTTATATATTTTATCCCATTAATTTACTTTGTGCCTATATTTTTCTCACTTCGCTTCCCCATCTTAGGCTATTTAGTGCTGATACATCACACACAAATTAGGTGACAAAAATATTTAAACCCAGGTTGTAACGTAACAAAATAGGTAAAAAGCCAAAAGGGTGGGGGTAAATACTTTTGCAAGGTACTACATTCTGTAGCTTATGTATGAGCTATATGGAACCATTGAGTGAGATGATGACATTCCCTGTATTAACCTCGGCACCCAAATCATGGGAGCACGTAGCAGAGAACAGACCTGGCTCTGAAGGTCATCTTACCTGGTGTAAACTGTTTTAACTCTTTCTCAGCCTGGCCCTCGAGCTTATCCCATCGGAGAGCTTCAGTCTTTTTCATTTTTATTTCTACCTAAAATGAGAAACCGACAGAATGTGTGTGTAGCAGGTACATTATAGATTACAAGAAACCCAAGATCATCTGTCATTTATGGACTTGTGTCTTTTTAATTTGCTTTGCTGTCCTCAGAACTCCTATAGCACTGAATGAAGAGTGCAAGTGCATTGCCACCACCTCTAAATACACCAGTGGTTTGTTACCTGCATCCGCATCTAACATTGGGAGTCCTGTGATGCCCTATTCTGCCCAGCATCTGACCAGCAGTGAAACGGACAGATGGTGGCGCATGCCTCAACCTTCTCATTCACTGCTATTTGGATACCAAAGACAAAATGCAAATAAGATAAAGTGTAGGTCCAATAGGTGGAACCCACATGTATCAGACGTAAATGTCTCGTGACAACCCCTTAAATTGATTATCTTCGATATAATTATCTTCAATATAATACAGGCTATGTTCACACATCCAGTAGTCATTCGTTAGAATGGATCCAGCAGCAATCTGTTGGAAAAAAAAGTTGTGCAGACAACTTTTTTGGCCAGTTATAATTAACTGATTTCACCTAGATCCCTTTTTTAACATTGGAGTCTATGGAATAAATAAAGTTTAGATAGAGAGGTTTGCTTGTTTTTGTGCAGCAAACACCAAGTTTCAGGTGATAAAGAAAATACTTACAAAAAATAGAATACCGGTACATTTCTCTAAAATTGCTCTTTTATAACACTTTGTCAAGGAAGTATGATAAGAGTGCAAACAAATAAGTGGGACAATCATTTTCCAATGCATTGACAGTGTGAGAAGAAGGCCTTAGATCAACTGACAAGAATAAATGTCCTATTAGCTCAGAACAAGACAATATAGCTGCACGGGGCACACACTATCCAATAGCAGCAGGAAACGCTTTGACTTAAGTGTCTCTCAAGTACTAAAACAGATTTTGTAAAAATTATTTTGCCAAAAAAGAGTGGAGTGGAGTATATTGGAGTATTTGCCAAACCTACTGTGTATTTTAGTCAGTATGCCATGCCTAGATATCAATTTTATGACAAGAGGGAAAAATTTGTTAACAAGGAATCTGCCAGCAGGATTTCACCCTCAAACTATTTACCGTATTTTTCGCATTATAAGACGCACTTTTGTTCCCCCCAAATTTTGGGGGAAAGTAGAGAGTGCGTCTTATAATCCGAATATACGGATTATATCCTGCAGGGCCCAGAGGAGGTGGGGGCAGCTCTGGAGCGGTGCTGGGGGTTGAGGCAGGCTGGTTGTATTGCAAATATAAAAATGGCTATTTTTTTAGTCTATACATTATGTTAAACAATAACATATTGATTAATCAGACAGACAAAGTGTACATGGTTACAAAATCTTGTATATACTTAAGGATTTCTTTGTGTTTGTCTTGAATATATAGACAGACAATATACCATTGTAACAGAAACCTTATGATTTACTTACATCAAATATCTGATGGTTTTGTGTGTTTGCTATCCATTGAAATAGAAACTCTGATCTATTTAGTTCAACAATCTGATGTTTTATGTGTTTGCTATATACACAAACAGACAATATATCCATTTACCTATTTCAAATACCTGATGTGTATTCTTGGGAGATTTGAATGTCTGTGGGTTTATTACCCCATTGTCTGATGTGTGGTGTATCTCTGATTCATCTATGCCCAATGACTGGCCATCAAAGGGCATGGATCAATAAGACTACAACACATTAACTTTAAGGCTTGTAATATTGTTCAAGCCTCTATAAGATCAGCTGAAGTATAGCACAGACAGAAGCTCGTGTTTCCTGCCTCCGTGAGACGTCCGGGCAGTGATGTCCAGGAGTCCTCTGTCTATGTCATGCTTCTCTGACTTCCAGACAGATGATGTCCAAAGCTCCTTGGTGATGTAAGTATATTTAACTGTACTTAACCTTTGTATGTTCAATATACAAAAGTGTACGCAATATCATACTTTTCCTTTAAGTTTGTATTTCATATTAACCTTTATAATAAAATTACTTATTTGCCTTCTTTAAAGCCGTATCTGAACCTTAGTGTTAAAAATATTAGCAAAACATTGGTGGAGGCTGCAGGAGGCAGCGGGAGATCTCCTGCTCCCGCTCATATAATATGCACTGCCGCTGTCCATCACCGTGGTGCTGAAACCCCACCACGGTGATGGGCTGGGGGAGCAGCGCATATTTATATATATATATATATATATATATATATATATATATATATATATATATAGATATGGCCCCCATGCTGCTGCTCATTCTAAAATTAAAAAAAGCTTTAATACCTCCTCCAGCGCTGATCTCCCGGTATCTCCCCGGTCTCCCTGCTGCCGCTGTGATCAGGCACGCAGAGATGATGTCATTCTGCTGTGCCGATCACATGACCGGCACCGAGAAGCAGGAAGTGGAGTAGCTCAGCAGCAAGGAGGGAGATATCGGGAGGACAGCGCTGGAGAAGGTAACAAAAGAGTTTTTTATTTTACTATGGGCAGCAGCATGGGGGCCATTTCCAACACAGGGGGACGTGTGCCATCCATAGGGGGCCATGGGCCATCCATAGGGGGCCATAGGCAGCTCAGGGGGACATGTGCCATCCATAGGGGGACATGGGCAGCACAGGGGGACGTGTGCCATCCATAAGGGGCCATGGGCAGCACAGGGGGACGTATGCCATCCATAGGGGGCCATGGGCAGCACAGGGGGACGTGTGCCATCCATAGGGGGCCATGGGCAGCACAGGGGGACGTGTGCCATCTATAGACCTTTGCCAGCTGTGGGGGATGTGTGCCAGCTATAGGGGACGTGTGCCAGAAATTGGAGACTTGTGCCAGCAATAGGAGACTTGTGCCAGCAATAGGGGACGTGTGCCAGCAATAGGGGGACGTGTGCCAGCAATAGGGGGACGTGTGCCAGCAATAGGGGGACGTGTGCCAGCAATAGGGGGACGTGTGCCAGCAATAGGGGGACGTGTGCCATCAATAGGGGGACGTGTGCCATCAATAGGGGACATGTGGCATCACTGAGGGAAGTGTGCCAGCACAATAGGGCTACATTCAATATAAGGGGGCCATATCCAAATTAATGGGGCTAATTTTAGGATGGGGGGGCTATGAAGGGACACATACCCTGTATGATTTGTCAAACGGACACTGGCATTATAAGACGAACCCCATTTAACATTAAAAAAAAAAATCTCTTTTCCTTCACCAAATTTGGGGATGCGTCTTATAATCAGGTGCTTCTCATAAAGCGGAAAAATATGGTATATTTGCATGTAGCTCTTTGAAAGACAAGTTCAGCAATACTTATACATGGCCCTCCATTACTGAGAAATCAGCATTTGAATGGATATGCAAATGAGGCTGAAGTGCTTTCAGCCCTTGGAAGCTCTTCCCAAGCCTCTGTCACACTGGCCCTATTCTCGACCTAGCATTTAAATTCTCCTGCTTGACTGACAGCTCTTTTGGTTAAATTCACATACCATAGAGTCTGTCAGTCAAGCTGGAGAAAGAAGCGCAGGGAAGGGAATAGAGCTAGAAAAAGCGATAGCTTATGAAGAACTTCCAGGGGCTAGAAGATCTTCAGCCTCATTTGTAAATCCATTCAAATGCTCATTTCTCAGTAATAGTACCGGAACTGGCTATGTATAGGTATTTGCTGGATTTATCTTTGAAAGATCTACATGCGCCTATAGTTCTGAGAGTGAAATCCAGATTTATTTTAAATTATCTATTTTTCAGATACAAATTGTCATCCAGTGTTTGGAGTTACCATCACTAGTTCCATCATCTTTACCATATTCCCCTTTTCTTCTTTACAATAAAAAAATAAAACAGACCTCTTCGCATCTAAAGTCAGTCTGGAGCCATTTGCGTTCAGCAAAGGACAGAACTGTTTCTTGAATGGGCTTTGTTTTACTGTTCTAAGGCTAGTTTCACACTACGTCTTTTTAACATCCGCTGAAAACGTTTTTTTAGCGGAAGTACGGATCCTGCTTTTACAGCAAATAACGTATGCAAACGCATATGTTATTTTGCAGGATCCTGCACTGGATATTTAGGGGCGGGCATTGGAGTCATGTGATCGGGAGTGAGGGGAACTAGACTGGGAGGAGGCTTCTGACAGCTGCAGACGCTGGTAACCAAGGTAAACATCGGCCTTGGATACCCGATATTTATGTTGGTTACGAGTGTCTGCAGCTGCTAGGAGCAGGGCTGCCTGCACACGTAACCAACGTAAACATCGGGTAACTAAGAGAAGTGGTTACGCGATATTTACCTTGGTTACGAGTGTCCGCAGCTTTCAGGCAGGGGAGAGAGAGACAGGAGAGGAAGGGGGAAAGACATAGATAGAGAGAGAGGGGGTGAGGGAGGGAGTAGAGAGATAGACAGATCACTGGAGACTGGTTCTGGGCATGCTCAGTACTTTCTGGGCATGCTCAGTACAAAAGCAGGATCCTGTTACAACGCAACTGAACGCATTCTGCTAGGCAGGATCCAGCACTCATTGAAATGCATTGCAGCTCGCGGCGCAATGTGAAGGATCCTGTGAGATGCGTTATTTTGACAAAGCAAAAAAACGCTACATGTTGCGTTTTTGAAACATGTCAAAATAACGCAAAAGGACGGATCCTGCGTCTAACGGACGCAAACGCATGCAAACGCAGGTGGACGCGAGTCCATTGAAAATGCATTGCAGTGAAAACGGATTTGCACAGGATCCGTACTTCCGTTAAAAAAACGTTTTTAACGGATGTTAAAAAGACGTAGTGTGAAACCAGCCTAATAATGATACAGAAAATGGAACTCTGAACACTAGTGTAAACCTAACCGTAGACCCTTAAGGCTGGTTTCACACTACGTCTTTTTAACATCCGTTAAAAACGTTTTTTTAACGGAAGTACAGATCCTGTGCAAATCCGTTTTCACTGCAATGCATTTTCAATGGACTCGCGTCCACCTGCGTTTGCATGCGTTGGCGTCCGTTAGACGCAGGATCCGTCCTTTTGCGTTATTTTGACATGTTTCAAAAACGCAACATGTAGCGTTTTTTTGCTTTGTCAAAATAACGCATCTCACAGGATCCTTCACATTGCGCCGCGAGCTGCAATGCATTTCAATGAGTGCTGGATCCTGCCTAGCAGAATGCGTTCAGTTGCGTTGTAACAGGATCCTGCTTTTGTACTGAGCATGCCCAGAAAGTACTGAGCATGCCCAGAACCAGTCTCCAGTGATCTGTCTATCTCTCTACTCCCTCCCTCACCCCCTCTCTCTCTATCTCTGTCTTTCCCCCTTCCTCCCTCCCTCCCTCTCCCCCACCTGAGAGCTGCGGACACTCGTAACCAAGGTAAATATCGCGTAACCACTTATCTTAGTTACCCGATGTTTACGTTGGTTACGCATGCAGGCAGCCCTGCTCCTAGCAGCTGCAGACACTCGTAACCAACATAAATATCGGGTATCCAAGGCCGATGTTTACCTTGGTTACCAGCGTCTGCAGCTGTCAGAAGCCTCCTCCCAGTCTAGTTCCCCTCACTCCCGATCACATGACTCCAATGCCCGCCCCTAAATATCCAGTGCAGGATCCTGCAAAATAACATATGCGTTTGCATACGTTATTTGCTGTAAAAGCAGGATCCGTACTTCCGCTAAAAAAACGTTTTCAGCGGATGTTAAAAAGACGTAGTGTGAAACTAGCCTAACCCTCCCTATAATGCAGACGTAGGAAGGCAAAGTTAAAACCCTAACATCTGAAACACCTTTAATTTGCTTTGAAGAATAAAAACAAAATGTGATGACATTTGTGGTAATTCTCAATTTATGACTTCCAAATGTACAATCATAAAGCATGCAGATATACTTGGTCTCCTTATGCCAGTGACGTTGTTTGGGAAATAAACAACAAAACACAGTTTGGATGTAAATGGCAACACAATCCAACTGTATACAGTGCCTACAAGTAGTATTCAACCCCCTGCAGATTTAGCAGGTTTGATAAGATGCAAATAAGTTAGAGCCTGCAAACTTCAAACAAGAGCAGGATTTATTAACAGATGCATAAATCTTACAAACCAACAAGTTATGTTGCTCAGTTAAATTTTAATAAATTTTCAACATAAAAGTGTGGGTCAATTATTATTCAACCCCTAGGTTTAATATTTTGTGGAATAACCCTTGTTTGCAATTACAGCTAATAATCGTCTTTTATAAGACCTGATCAGGCCGGCACAGGTCTCTGGAGTTATCTTGGCCCACTCCTCCATGCAGATCTTCTCCACGTTATCTAGGTTCTTTGGGTGTCTCATGTGGACTTTAATCTTGAGCTCCTTCCACAAGTTTTCAATTGGGTTAAGGTCAGGAGACTGACTAGGCCACTGCAACACCTTGATTTTTTCTCTCTTGAACCAGGCCTTGATTTTCTTGGCTGTGTGCTTTGGGTCGTTGTCTTGTTGGAAGATGAAATGACGACCCATCTTAAGATCCTTGATGGAGGAGCGGAGGTTCTTGGCCAAAATCTCCAGGTAGGCCGTGCTATCCATCTTCCCATGGATGCGGACCAGATGGCCAGGCCCCTTGGCTGAGAAACAGCCCCACAGCATGATGCTGCCACCACCATGCTTCATTGTAGGGATGGTATTCTTGGGGTCGTATGCAGTGCCATCCAGTCTCCAAACGTCACGTGTGTGGTTGGCACCAAAGATCTCGATCTTGGTCTCATAAGACCAGAGAACCTTGAACCAGTCTGTCTCAGAGTCCTCCAAGTGATCATGAGCAAACTGTAGACGAGCCTTGACATGACGCTTTGAAAGTAAAGGTACCTTACGGGCTTGTCTGGAACGGAGACCATTGCGGTGGAGTACGTTACTTATGGTATTGACTGAAACCAATGTCCCCACTGCCATGAGATCTTCCCGGAGATCCTTCCTTGTTGTCCTTGGGTTAGCCTTGACTCTTCGGACAAGCCTGGCCTCGGCACGGGTGGAAACTTTCAAAGGCTGTCCAGGCCGTGGAAGGCTAACAGTAGTTCCATAAGCCTTCCACTTCCGGATGATGCTCCCAACAGTGGAGGCAGGTAGGCCCAACTCCTTGGAAAGGGTTTTGTACCCCTTGCCAGCCTTGTGACCCTCCACGATCTTGTCTCTGATGGCCTTGTAATGCTCCTTTGTCTTTCCTATGTTGACCAAGTATGAGTGCTGTTCACAAGTTTGGGGAGGGTCTTAATTAGTCAGAAAAGGCTGGAAAAAGAGATAATTAATCCAAACATGTGAAGCTCATTGTTCTTTGTGCCTGAAATACTTCTTAATACTTTAGGGGAACCAAACAGAATTCTGGTGGTTTGAGGGGTTGAATAATAAATGACCCTCTGAATAAACTTTTCACAATTTTAAAAAAAAAGAAATAACATTCTTTTTTGCTGCAGTGCATTTCACACTTCCAGGCTGATCTACAGTCCAAATGTCACAATGCCAAGTTAATTACGAATGTGTAAACCTGCTAAATCTGCAGGGGGTTGAATACTATTTGTAGGCACTGTATGTATCCTACATCCCCAAAAAGCAATTGATACATGACATCAGATTAATGCACAGATGACATATAAGTCAAGTTCGTAAATGCCTCTACCGGACAGAAGAAATAGAATGAATATGATCAAAAGTAGAGGTATACTAAAGATCAGGCAGCCACCCAAGAGCCGACGTGCCTTTGAGTATTGCTTCGTCAAACGTTTTGTTTTTTTGCAGTATGAGGTTAAAAAAAAAAACAAAACTCATACGACTGGGGGAAATATGTGGTACAAACCTTCACCAGTCCAGTGTATGAATATGTGACGTTAATACATTGGAAGCTATAACCATTTTTCTATTTACTAATAATTTCCAAATTTCACGCATATTTAAATCACCTCACCATCTTGCTTACCTGCGTCACATTTGCCATGCCTAAAAAGGACCTGACGTATGTTTCAGGCCAGTTCTACACAGGGGCACTTCACATGATAGCAAGTTTCAGGCATTGCTTTATGAAAAACCATTTGTGTGGATCACCATTGCGTGACATCTTTGAAGTTGTGATTTGGCAATAAATACAAAACAACTGCTTGCATACAAGTCACAAGTCATTTACATTGAAGCCCATGGAGGTAAAGTTGCAAACTAGGATCCAGCAGCATTAGATTTTTCTGGGACAGTCCCTTGACAGGTTGCAGGTTGATAGTCATAAGATGCAAGGTTGCAATGCAACACAGAATGCTTCATGTCATCCTCACCATGGTATACAGCAGTATTACTCATAAAATAACCCCTTTGTTATTTTGTCTTATGTTATTCCTCCTGAAACTGACAACATTGCCATTCATGGGAGTGATATTTGAAAGAAAAATAACAGATGACAAATATATATTTTTTTAAGGCAGCATGCTTTGAGTTTTTAGTTATAGCATTGTGTATGAAGTTGTGTAGTTTTTGTGTGTAACCTTATATGCGGTGCAGAATGGCAACTATTTCCTCCCGATTTTTATAGAAACCTCGGCTTTTTCATTGCCTAATGCCTGCTTTACACGCTTCAATAGATCTTTCAATCCGTCGTCGGGGTCAAGTTGTAAGCGACGCACATCCGGCATCGTTCGTGACGTATTTGCATGTGACACCTACATGCGATCAAGATTGAACGAAAATACGGTGATCGCATACACGTCGTTTATTCCTCATACATTGGACGTTTTGTTGTACGAACCTAGTCAATTGAAACGTGTGACATCCCTCATACGATTTTGATGTCTGAGGCTATGTGCGCAGGTGTGCGCTCTGCACCGCAGCTCAAAAAAAGGTCCGCTTCAGAGCGCAGCTGAAAAGCTGCGTTCTGAAGCACCTCACAATGTCTGTCATTCACTAATCTCTGTCAGTCGGTCACTATCTCTGCCCTCTCTCTCTCTGTCCATGTCAGTCTATCCCTCTTACCCCCTCTCTCATACTCACCGATCCCCGGCGCGGCGCTGCACGGTATTCACACTGCTCTAGCGGCTTTACTATTTTGAAAAAGCCGGCCGCCAATTAAACAATCTCTTATTCCCTGCTTTCCCCGCCCACCGGCGCCTATGATTGGTTGCAGTGAGACACACCCCCACGCTGAGTGACAGGTGTCTCACTGCACCCAATCACAGCAGCTGGTGGGCGTGTCTATACTGTGCAGTGAAATAAATAATTAAATAATTAAAAAAAACGGCGTGCGGTCCCCCCCAATTTTAATACCAGCCAGGTAAAGCCATACGGCTTAAGGCTGGTATTCTCACGATGGGGAGCTCCACGTTATGGGGAGCCCCCCAGCCTAACAATATCAGCCAGCAGCCGCCCAGAATTGCCGCATACATTAGATGCGACAGTTCTGGGACTGTACCCGGCTCTTCCCGATTTGCCCTGGTGCGTTGGCAATCGGGGTAATAAGGAGTTAATGGCAGCACATAGCTGCCAATAAGTCCTAGATTAATCATGTCAGGCGTCTCCCCGAGATACCTTCCATGATTAATCTGTAAGTGACAGTAAAACACACACACACGAAAAAATCCTTTATTGTATTAGAAATAAAAAACACAAACATATACCCTGGTTCACCACTTTAATAAGCCCGAAAAAGCCCTCCATGTCTGGCGTAATCCACGGACCTCCAGCGTTGCATCCAGCTCTGCTGCATGAAGGTGACAGGAGCAGCTGAAGACACCGCCGCTCCTGTCAGCTCCACGCAACTAATGAAGGGAATAGCGCGATCAGCTGAGCTGTCACTGAGGTTACCCGCTGTCACTGGATACAGCGGTGGCCGCGGGTAACCTCAGTGACAGCTCAGATGATCGCGCGGCTGTCTTCAGTTGCTGCGTGGAGCTGACAAGAGCGGCGGTGTCTTCTGCAGCTCCGGTCACCTTCATGCAGCAGAGCTGGATGCAACGCTGGAGGTCCGTGGATTACGCCGGACATGGAGGGCTTTTTCGGGCTTATTAAAGTGGTGTACCAGGGTAAATGTTTGTGTTTTTTATTTCTAATAAAGGATTTTTTCGGGTGTGTGTGTTTATTTACTGTCACTTACAGATTAATCATGGAAGGTATCTCGTGGAGACGCCTGACATGATTAATCTAGGACTTATTGGCAGCTATGGGCTGCCATTAACTCCTTATTACCCCGATTGCCAACGCACCAGGGCAAATCGGGAAGACCCGGGTACAGTCCCAGAACTGTCGCATCTAATGTATGCGGCAATTCTGGGCGGCTGCTGGCTGATATTGTTAGGCTGGGGGGCTCCCCATAACGTGGAGCTCCCCATCCTGAGAATACCAGCCTTCAGTCGTATGGCTTTATCTGGCTGGTTTTAAAATTGGGGGGGACCGCACGCCGTTTTTTTAAATTATTTAATTATTTATTTCACTGCACAGTATAGACACGCCCACCGGCTGCTGTGATTGGGTGCAGTGAGACACCTATCACTCAGCGTGGGAGCGTGTCTCACTGCAACCAATCATAGGCGCCGGTGGGCGGGGAAAGCAGGGAATACGAGATTGTTTAATGAGCGGCCGGCTTTTTCAAAATAGTAAAAGCCGCCGGAGCAGTGTGAATGCCGTGCAGCGCCGCGCCGGGGATCGGTAAGCATATGACAGAGGGCTGCTCAATTCAGTTACTCAGGAGTTTAGCGGTCACCGGCGAGTCCTTCACTGGTGACCGCTAATCAGGACGCGACACAGACCGAGCCGCAGCATGACAATGAAGTCGGGTGAAGTTAACCAGAGTTCATTCTGATCGTGCGGCTCTTTCTGTGTCTGCTGTCATCTGCCATTCAGCTCTGCTGCATGGCTGTGTCTGCTGTTAGCGGCCATGTAGCAGAGCTGAATGGCAGATGACATAGTAAAAACGCATCCCTAAACATTACACACGCTTGGCAAGTCAATAAAAAAAAAAAAGGATGCCCAATGCATACGTCACAACACATGATCTAAAGGATCACACACAAAATTGATCAATTTAACATAGACTACTAACACACGTGTGACAGCAAATGAACAACCTACATGCGATCTCATTAAATCGCATATGCGACCTGGGCGTGTCACATCGCATACGAGATCGCACACCTAATTGTAAGGTGTAAAGCTGGCTTTATGTGAAGATTCTGAAAATAAAAGATTTTTTTTCTGCACTGACAAAACCACCACATATGGACATACTTTTATAATACTTTTTCCCTGTGTATCGAGCAATGTGTGGTCACTCTGGTCTTCTTTGCTATATCCTATACCTGATGATGAAAAGTAACCAGAACTAAGCTGCTTCCCGACTTGTTAAGTCAGTGTAGAATGAAGTGCATTTCTATTAGCATCAGTTTCCCCTTACAAATGCCTGACATTTTAATGTGCCCAATGAAAATATGTGTATTTCCCTGAGCAAAATATACTTAACGTGTGTAAGAAAGTCTGCGCTGAAGAATCATTCAGAACAGTTTCCTGTTTTGGTGCTGGAGACCTATGAATGGCACATACACAGGATTGTCAGGGCCCACATTACCTAGGGAGCCTGGCAGACCTTCCAACAAGCAGCCTTTTGTAAAGGAAAAAAAAAGCTAACATGAGCACCCAAGCAACGACAGGACTGTACTGTACTGTCTCCTTGTGAAGTCACTCAGCACCATGTCATCTCTACTTATTCCAGCCTAGCAACATCAATACTGCTCTCCTGTCCTATATTCTGGAGTGTAAAGCAAGGCGGCAACATAGCAAAAGCTCCTTTATCAAGAACGAGCTATCACAAACTAATTTCTCACTGTACGTTCATTACCAAGACAGATCAAAGGAACTCAGATTTCGGAGAGAAATGTTTATTAACAACTACAAAGGCTAGATGCAGGAAGAAGGATGCTGTCTGATTTAATGCTTCATTTATAACCTCGATCAAATTAGATTTTAGATTTTAACAGTTTTGTTATTAATAAATATTACTGAAAAGTAAACTACTGTATGGAAAGTACAAGTAGTGCAGCTATCATATTATATCATATATAAATGGTCAAGAATTGATTAACAGGGAATCTGTCAGCAGGTTTTTGCTATGTAAGCTGAAGCCATCATACTGCAAGGGTTAACTGAAAATTCAGGGCTGCCTGTCTTGTCACAGTCTAATTTGTTGTTTATGCAGCAAGACCCTTATCGTGCTTGGAAGTCACATGCACGGCAGTCCAGCATACCCCTTCCTTTGATTGACACCTCACTGTCCATGTATTGAGCCTGGTGGTACATGGGGACAGCTCACTCAACTCTGCTTGATAGCAAAATCTAAACATTCTGCTGGTGTCGGAACGGCTGCACCAGGTAATCTAAGTGATACATCGTTGGATTCAGGAGCGCTTTGCCAACATCATGCTAGTCTCAGATGAGATAGAAAAAACCTGCTGAAAGTTTTCCTTTCAGTTTAGAAGTTTACATAACTATCTAAAAAGACACCTATGCATGTTTTTCTCACTAGCTGACATGAAATCAGAATAAACCTTTCCTGTTTTAGGTTAATTAGAAACCAACATTATTTATTTTTGCCAAATGCCAAAATGAGAGAGAGAATGTTTTAAGACATTTTTATTACTTTTTGCAAAGTCAAAAGTTTACATACAATAAGAATACTATGTCTTTAAATAATATGGGACAGCCCACATGATGATGTCAAGTCTTTCAAAGCTTCTGATTTCAGGTTTATTGGTAACATCAGAGTTAATTAGAGACACATCTGTGGATGTATTTTAATTCACACCTGAAACACACTGCTTCTTTGTGTGGCATCATGGGAAAGTCAAAAGAAATCTGCCACAATTTCAGGAAGAGTTGTGGACTTGCACAAGCCTGGTTCATCCTTGGGTGCAATTTCCAGATGTGCCGCGTTCATCTGTACAAACAATTATATGCTAGTACAAAAGAGATGGGAATGTTCAGCCATCATACCACTAAGGGGTACTTTGCACACTACGACATCGCAGGTGCGATGTTGGTGGGGTCATGTCGAAAATGACGCACTTCCGGCGTCACTCTCGACATAGTAGTGTATAAAGCCTAGATGAAACGATTAACGAGCGCAAAAGCGTCGTAATCGTATCATCGGTGTAGCGTCGGCGAAAACCATAATTACCTTGCTGCGACGATCCGATGTTGTTCCTCGTTCCTGTGGCAGCACACATCGCTGTGTGTGTGAAGTCGCAGGAGCGAGGAACATCTACCTCCTTCACCGCGGCTCCTGTCAGCTATGCGGAAGAAAGGAGGTGGGCGGGATGTTTACGTCCCACTCATCTCCGCCCCTCCGCTTCTATTGGCCGCCTGCCGTGTGACGTCGCTATGACGCCGCACGGCCCGCCCCTTAATAAGGAGGCGGGTCGCCGGCCAGAGCAACGTCGCAGGGCAAGGTGAGTGCATGTGAAGCTGCCGTAGCGATAATTTTCGCTACGCCAGCTATCACCACATATCGCACTCGGCATCACAGCATCGGCTTGCGATGTCGTAGTGTGCAAAGTACCCCTAAGGAAGGAGATGGGTTCTGTGTACTAGAGATGAACGTGCTTTGGTCAGATGTGCATGTCAGCCTAAGGACAAAAGACCTTGTGAAGATGCAGGCGGAGCTGGTAAAATTCTGTCATTATCCACAGTGAAACGAGTACTGTATCAACCTGGGCTGAAAGGCCACTCTTCCAGGAAGAAGCCATTACTCCAAAAGGAGCATAAAAAATGCCAGATTAATGCTTGCAAATGCACACAGGAACAAAGACCTTAATTCATGGAAACGTGTGGTCTAACAACACTAAAATTGAACTGTTTGGCCATAATGACCATCATTACATTTGGAGGAAAAAGGGATAAGCTTTGAAGCCTAAGAACACCCTCCCAACTGTGAATCACGGGGGTGGCAGTATCATGTTGTGGGGTTTTGCTGCAGGAGGGACTGGTGCACTTTAAAAAATAGATGGCATCATGAGGAAAGAAGATTATGTGGCAATACTGAAGCAACATCTCAAGACATCAGCCAGGAACTTAATGCTTGGGCAGAAATGGGTCTTTCAAATGGACAATGACCCAAAGAATACTGCCCAACTGGTTACAAAGTGGCTTAAGGAAAACAAAGTCAATGTTTTGGAGTGGCCATCAAAAAGCTCTGATCTCAATCCTATTGGAAATGTATGGGTAAAACTGAAAAGGTAGGTGCGAACCAGGGCTATGGAGTCGGAGTCGTGGAGTCGGAGTTCATTTTGGTGGAGTCTGAGTCGGTATAAAATGCACTGACTCCGAAAATATATAATAAATTGGGGAAAATAGTGCAATGCAGAGTGTGATGAAAATGTTTTCATAGGAATTTGGGAAACGTATGAAATGTCTGTTCTATTCCTGATCTAAGGCTGCATTCACACACAGCGTTTTTGCTGTGTTTTTTGAGGATACGTTTTTCAGCTGCAAAAGCAGATCAGCTTTTTAAAAAACGCATCACCTGAAAGGTTTTTGAGCTCATAAATAATGCTTTCAATAGCAAAAGCAGATTAGAAAAACACCACACAAACTGATGCTCATTCTTTGTGAGGCTCCTCACAAAACGCTGTGTCTGAATATCCTATCTTGAAACTCATTGCCTTTGCTGGGATGCCCAGAGTCACTGCATTTCACTGACTTATTTTGCCATCAATGTTCAATATGTTTGTGACAAGAAAGAAATTGTTAGTAAGACACTGGCAGTAAAAGATAGTAAAGCTCATCACATCAGCCAGTTTCTCCAGGCCTTAGTGGAAAAAGTTCTGCAAGATTAGGAACGCAAAAAAGAACAGGTTCTTGCCATTGTAACAAACAATGCTTCAAACATACGTGCAATTAAACTGATGAATGAGAGTAATGAACAACAGCTAGAAGAAAATTTAGGATTTAGTATGTGTGAGATGGAGCCACAGTGCTGTTCACGTAACTGAGGAACAAACAGATATTACAACAGAAGAACAGCAAAATAATACTTTAGGATTAGATGATCTTGTTGAAGCTGCTTCAAAACACTTTCATATTCATCACATGCGCTGTGTTGTGCACACGCTGCAGCTGGCACTAAGAGATAGTCTGCAAGAGGGACCCCGGTTTCACACATCCGTCTTTTCGCCGGTTTGGCGGATGCGGCGCACTCCAGTACAGTGTATACAGTACAGTGGTAGCGCGACAAACGACGGTCCCATGCTTTCATGTGAACGGAGCATGTGACCCGGAAGTTGTGGCGCTGCCACTGTACTGTATCGTACTGTACTAGCGTGCGACACATCCGCTAAACCAGCGAAAAGCCGGATGTGTGAAACTGGGCAGACATGCTGGAAATCTGATTGGAAAAGTGAGGAAGTTGGTTATTGCTGCCAGAACCCCTAAAATTGATTCCATCTTGAAGAGACGTGCTGGGAAAGGGGCAATTCTTGATCAAGCCACTCGGTGAGGCAGCACTTATTTAATGACTGAGCAATTGCTTGAACTAAAATAATTTCTTCTAGATATGGTGAACCCTCAAGTAACCTTAAATGAAGGTCAATGGACACAGGTGGCTGAATTGAAGGAATTGCTTAATCACCTTTTTACCGTGACTAAAAAATTATAAGCTGAGGATTTAACTCTTGGCATTTTCATAAGGGAGTAGAAGAACTTGCTATTCTGCCTGTCCCAAAGAGAAGGTTTAATCGCAGATGGCATTTCTGCTTCAATGAAACGGAGACACAGCTATTGGAAAATAAAATTCTTCTGGCAGCTGTTTATGTGGACCCAAGTCATCGTATACTGCTTGATGATCAACAGCTTACTAAAGGAAAAGAAGCTTTGAGTGAGGTAGCAGTTAGGATGAGCAGCTACAGGACTGCCAGGCGCAAGAGGACTTGGGGCCTGACAGTGCTACTGCTGCCATATCTTCATCCTCATCAGATGAGGAGTTTAACTTTGACAAGTATTTGGATGACATGGAGCAGCAAAGTGTTGCCGCAAGGAAAAAGATTTCACTCCGTCTCCTATAGCAGCAGATTGACCAGATTTCAGTAAACATTTTTCACTTGCTCTCAAAGAAATAGAAAAATTCAACCGTTCATCAAAACTGACTGTGCATGAGGCAATTCCTTTATACCCGGAAATTGTTAGAGATGTTGCCCATGTGATTACGGCTTTGCCTTCAACCCAAGTTAGTGTAGAGAGGTTGTTCTCTAGCCTTAACATTATTAGGTCAGATTTGAGGTCATCTATGAAGGAGGATCTGATGGAAGCAATTCTATTTCAGATCAGATGCACACAGAGTCCTCACCTGGCTAATATTACCACCTCAGTGGTTGCGTCTCTTTCTGCTGGACACCTCTTGCCACTCCTGGTTCAAGCGTCGTGATTACTCCCCTACCACCGGATTAGGGTCAGTGACTTGAAGACCCCAGCTTCTCAAGAGGGTCCCCACTTCTACTGCAGGCATCAACTTATGCCACTGATTTTTCTACTTGAGAAGTTTCAGCGGAAAACCCCATTTGTATATAATCAAGTTCTCATGTAATGCTTGTGTAATATGAGAGAGGGATTTCCTGTAGCACAGAATGGCGGCCAACACATCCGTGAAAATTTTGATGTGTTAATAGGGGGATATCAGAGTCCCAAAGTTTCTTGAGGCCCTTAAGAGCTCTTCCTTGATGTGGAAAAAATGAATGTAGGCGGCCAGCACATCCCTGGGATCATCATCTGGAAGGTGACTTGGCCGTGGCGTTCGATGAATTCTGTCAATTGTCCAGTCCAATGTAGAGCTTTCCGGAAGAATCGTTTTAATCAATCCCTGAGAATAACACCTGAAATTAGCTGGTAGCACTTTTTCTGACAGTTCTATGAATTTGAGGTTGTATTGGAGTGACCTGTCCTCAAGGTCCGTTAGCTTAGCTTTAATAAACTGGAGGTCATCTGCCAATTCTCCGTGTGCGTCAGGGAGTGAGTTTTGAGATTTTGCAAACTCACTCATCTTCTGTTCAATTTGTGCAACCCTTGAATCAATCTCTCTGGTTTAGGCTTGTTTCAGAAGGAGAGAACCTTCTAGAACTTTTTTAATTTAGCGGCTGAAGACCAGTAACATATCCTTGAATAAAGTCCCTGAGGCTGGCTGATCTGTCGTAGGTATGTTTGCCAGGGCTAGTGTAGCATTAAACAGGGCATCAGTTATCCCGCTGGCTTCCACTGGGGTGTAAAGACCCTTTGGATTGTTAGCACCTTCGCTCCAGTGTCTGGGAGGCGATGCGGCTTTCATGTTCCTCAATCGGCTGAACCTGGAGTCCGGTACTAGAGAGCTAATGTGCGGTTTCTGTGTGGCAAGTGGGAAATTTGCTGGTGATGCAGGAGGGGTCTCTGGGGAAGAGTTGTTATCATCTGTTTTTCCATCTGCGGCCTTGCCTCCTCCCCTGATCAGGAGGGTTTTCTTTGTCTCTGGAAGTGTTGAAGAAGAACTCCAGTTGACCTTGCTTTTTCTGACCTCTCTTGCCCCAGGTCATCATTCCACCCTACAACAGATATTAATTGAGGGGCTGGGGGTTGCAACAGATGAAGTGTCCCTGGTGCTGGGATTCTGTGGCTAGGAGCTGTGTGGGCTAGGATGGAGCACATAGAACCCCCTATGATGGAGCAGGCCAGGGGTCTCATTGCTAGTGTCTCTTTGCTGATGATACTATCGGCCTGGCAGGCAGAGATGCTAGTGGCCGGCTTGGGCTCTCCCACTGGCGATGTTGGTATAGGCCGGGGGTCTCTCTAGTAATGATGGTACAGTCTAAGAATCTCACTCCTTGGGTTCCTCTGATGAGGTTATTACAGGTTGAGGGTCCTTCTGACGATATTGTTAAAGGCCTGAGATCATTCTAATATAGCTCATAATATAGGCGTGGGGTCTCTCTTTGCGGACTGTAATACAGGCCAGGCCCAGACTGCTGCTGTACTTTACTGTACAGTACTTTATATTTCAAGTGTAGGGGTGGCTCTTGTGTATTTGGTGTTATGCTGACACTATGCTCCCTGCCAGGAGCTCTCACCTCTCTACACAGCAGTTCTGCTCATTGCCAGGGATTTCCCCTGCTTCAGCTCCTGTAGTCTAAGTGCAGCGCTGAGCCACGCTGGAGTTACTGTACGGGGCTCCTCTTCTCCTTGTTCCTCCGGATCAAGCTCTTCAGCTCTCCCCCTCACCGTGACCCAGCCGCCCTCCGGAACATCAGATGCACCCGGACACCCTAGCAGGGCCCCACAGAGGGCACCGGAAAACAATAACACCGCAGGAGACAGCCAGGCCTTGCAGCATCCACAGGCCGCAATCGGGCTTCAGATGTGGACAGGTGATTTGCAGGCAGAATGGGCTTAGAAGGCGGTCAATGTCTGGAGTGCTACAGGAGTTTTGCAGACCACCAACTCGGCCCTGGAATCAGATAGGTCGCGGGGACCTGGGATCCACGCAGGTTCGGCCAACCACAGGCCGCAGGCTTTACTGTCTCTGGGCCTGGCTTGGATCCAGCTCCAGACACGGGGCTCCCAGCACCAGCCCCTCTGTGTGGGAATTTGCGCTGCTCACCTCTGGATTAGTGAATTTGACTCGTGGAGGGAGAGATGCTTCTCCGTATTGTAGGCCGCAGGTTCCCACGAGGAGTAAGCCTCACCTCCATCATAGCCTGGTGTATTACCGTGGGTGGCCCAATATTCGATGGGGCAGACTCCCACTAGTGTGCTATGACCCTTGCTGCACTTAAGGGTGTTTGAGGGAGCTCTGCAGCAGCCTGATTATTCGGATTGGCTCTGCTTACTGGGAAGCTCCCTCACGTACGTCTGCCCTCCTCGGCGGCCATCTTGGAGGATAACCTTAAAACATGTTTAAACCGCTACAATATTTGACTGTAGGTACTGTGTTCTTTTTGTGGGCCTCATTCCGTTTTCGGTAAACAGTAGAATGATGAGCTTTAGCAAAAAGGTCTATATTAGTGTCATTTACCCACATGGCGCTTTCCCAGAAGGACATTGGCTTATTCCCGTATATTTTGGCAAACTGCAGTGAAGCTTTTATATGTCAGCAATGGTGTCCTCCTGGGTCTCCTGCCATAGCATTTAATTTCATTCAAATGTCGATGGATAGTTCACACTGACACGGATGCACCACGAGCCTGCAGGACAGCTTGAATTTCTTTTGAACATGATTGGGGCTGTTTATCCACCATCCAGACTATCCTGCATTGCAACATTTTGTCAATTTTTCTTTGCTGTCCAGGGAGATTCACTGCAGTGCCATGGATTGTAAACTTCTTGATTATGTTGCGCATGTGGACAAAGGAACATCAAGATCTCTGGAGATTGACTTGATTAAGTCCTCAGGCAGTTCGCTCAGACAATTCTCTTCTCCTTGCTTACTGTCGCGCACGCCCGCCCGTACGCACGCACGCACACACTCTGAGTCAACTTCTCCCCTTTTTAACTGGTTTCAGATGTGATTTTCAGATTGCCCATATCGGTTACTTGCCACAGGTGAGTTTGAACGAGCATCACATGCTTGAAACAAAGCTGTTTACCCACAATTTTGAAACGGTGCCAACAATTTTGTTCTGCCACTGTTTCAGTTAAGATTATGTCCAATTTGCCTTTTACTCAGTTTTTATTTGTGCTGTTCTACTACGCACAAAGAAGCTAAAAAATGTTATGACATAACATGTGTAATTATAATCATTTTCTGGGAGACATATTTCAGTTTCTGGAACAATTTCAAGTGTGCAAACACTTTCGACCATGACTGTATATGACCATGTCATAGAGGGGCAATTTACTGCAATGTGTATATTACAAGTAAACCTGCATTACATTTCAACATAAAGAACTTTGTTAACTACTAAATTCACAGTCAGCTGCAAACATACAAATACGTATTGAGTGTAAAAAGTGGTTCTTGCAACAGTGGAGAATTCACGCTAATAAATTAATCTTTATTTTCTAGTAACTGCTTTGAATTTTCTATAGTCGTGTAATAAATCATTCAAGCAGAATCTGTTCAATGCTAAGAACAATATTAATCAGTCAATTAGTATTTCTTTATGACTTATGATTTAAAATTAAAATACCACAAGAAAATAAGCAATGAGAATCAGTATAATAATGTAACAAAGTCTTATGTAAAAAGACACTTTAAACAGTATATCATCAAAGCTGTCAACTCTCCTGGATTTCCCTACAGAGACTTTAGGATTTTTTTTTGCAGACAGCCAATCATTTTATGGGCAAATTGAAAAATGAAACACTGAATCATAAAAAAATAGAATGAATATATTACAGGTTAAAATGCTGAAATTTAAGTATTAATGGCATTTTTTGTAAACTGAAAGTGATATTCAGAATCAAGCTCAGCCAAACACTGCAAAGTATCATTTGCTTACACAATTAGGTTTTCCATGCTGTTATTATTTAAGAAAATGCATAAATTATTGGACACTTAAATACAGGTAAGTCACATTGACTAATGACTATAGGGTGCATAGCAAACTATAATCAATAGTCTCAGGGTGACAACCTAATATGAATAGTGATGGGCGAACCCCAACTTTAAAAGTTCGGGTCCGTGTGGGTTCAAAAGAACCCGAGCACTGACCCCGGAGTTCTCAGGGAACTCTGGGTAATGATCTCTGGATCTCCAGTGCTTACCAGAATTGGTGGGGGATATGTTCTGAGTGCCTCCATCCTTGGCACTCTTGATCATGCTCTTTAGGGCCTCCTGATGATCCATATTCAACGGGGAAATGCGTCGAGGCATGTATTGTTACATATAGTGACCGCTCTTCATCTGGAGAACTTGTGCTACATAACAACAGCGGAGATTGCTCCAAGCAGCTCCCTAATTATATCAGCTAAGGGCGAATTCCTTGTATTAGGACTCGATACACCCACCCTGGGGAAGCTTAATATATTGATTTGGAGTTAATTGATGTATCCAGCTGCAACTTGCCATCGTCCCATAGTGGTTACTTTCTCTTTTACCCCTCCTCACCTTTATACTTACCCTGCAATTTGGGTTGTGTGAGCGAGGAAGGCGTAAGTGTTATATAGGGTTGCATTCACATTGTGCTCCTGTGGCTATTTGAGTCTTTTCTTTGTGCTGTAATCTGTGACAACTAACCCTTTCCATTCCTGTACCGATGGTCGTGTACTGTATACACTTTGTAGGTCTAATTTTGGTTTATTTATTGTCAGGTTTATTCCTGCTTTTTAAATAATATTAATTAATAGAAGTTTGCATTTTATGGGAATTTGTTTAATATTTTTCATAAGCTTATTCCTTCAGTACTATCAAATGGTTAATTGGGGTCAAAAGATCCAGAGCACCGACCCTGGAGTTCTCAGGGAACTCTGGGTAAAGATGGTAAAGATCCAGGTCTGAACACCCGGATAATAAAATAAAAAAAATCTAAGAAGAAAGAAAATAAGCATAAAGCCAGCGCTTTATACTTACTGATCTCCGTGTGGCTGTAACTTTGCTTCCAGGCTGCTCACTCTGCTTCCGGGGCTGCTTATTATCTTCATGGATATGCACCGCTTTCCCCACAGACTGGCAGTCCCGGTGTCTCTGTTTGCAATCATACAGCACACCTCCAGCCTGGGTCACAGAGTGTTTGACTGCAACCATAGGCACTATGTGTGTGACTAGATTGATGTAAAACTAAATAAAATAGAGTAAAAGGTCCTTCTGTATTCGGATACCCAGCACAGATACAGCAAACGGCTACAGGCTGCAGCCCACAGCCATGTGCTTATTGTGGCTGTGTATCAAAATAAGTGGAAGCGCATGCAGCTTTTTTTTTTCCTTTATTTAATACAAAAAATAAAAAATTAAATAAAATCAGCATGCGGTCCCCCCCAATTTTTATACCTAACCATCATAAAAAAAGACAGCTGGTATTCTCAGGCTAGGCATGTCCATGGTTATCAGGGGGCCCCAGCCCAAAAATTGCTGGCTGCTACTGCCCAGAATTGCCACATTCATTAGCTGCGACAATCCCAGAACTTTACCCAGCTCAAGCCGACTGTCCTGGTGCGGTGGCAGTCGAGGTAATAAAGGGTTAATAACAGCTCACAGCTGCCACTAAGCCTTAGATTAGTAATAGAGGGGTCTCATAGACGCCTCCCATTACTAATCTGTAAGTGAAAAGAAAAACAAACACTGAAAAAATCCTTTATTTGAAATAACCCCTTTATTAACCCCCAAAACACCCAGGTCTGACATAATCGACACAACATCCTATGACTATTCCAGCACACAACGTCCTAGGACTATTCTAGCTCTGCTACATCTGAAGTCACAGCGCGCGGGCATACAACACGATAGTCCGCTGTGAGCTTCAGGAGCAGACCGAGCCTTTATTTCAAATAAAGGATTTTTGCGGTGTTTGTGTTTTATTTATTTTCACTTACAGATTAGTAATGGAGGTCTCATAGACGCCTCCCATTACTAATCTAGGGCTTAGTGGCAGCTTTGAGGTGTCATTAACCCCTTATATTACCCAGATTGCCACCGTACCAGGTCAATCAGGACATGCAAGGTAAAGTTCCGAGATTATCGTATCTAATGAATGCAACACTTCTGGGCAGCTGCTATTTTTATGCTGGATGGGGCTCAATAACCATGGGTCTCCTGGCCTGAATACCAGCTCCCTACTGTTGGCTTTATCGAGGCTGGGTATCAAAACTGGGCAGGGACTGCATACCGTTTTTTTCTAATTATTTAAATAATAAAAAAAAGCTGCATGGGGTCCTTCTTATTTTGATACACAGCCAAGATAAGCGCATGGCTGGGGGCTGCAGCTTGTAAACGTATACTTTATTTGTGTTGCGTATCATAATATGGCAGGAACCTACATGTATTTTATTTTATTTAATTACTTTTACATCACTAGAGGGACACAGACAGCCTGTAGGATTCCAAGCAGTCAGCCACGCTGTCACACAGGGTGGGGGCGTGGACTGACTGCTACCATTCAGAGATGCCGGGACTGCCGGTGGGCGAGGGAATCAGTAAATAAGTATGAGGATAATGAGTGGGCCCGGGAGTAGTATTAAAGCCGCACGGGAGACTCGGTAAGTATAATACGCCTGCTCTAATCCCCCTAGCCCTTTTTTACCACCATTTTAAAGCGCATGATTAAGGTCCCCATATACTTATATGGGGATTGGCGTGAGCCAAATATCCGGTTCTGGATATCTGCGGGTTTGCTCATCACTAGGTCATGACTATTCTGCATGATACAGACTCATTTTACATGGGCATCACATCTTATATAATAATACATAAATGCCAAACACGACAATTTCCCCTGAAAACCTATACATCAGTTCCATGCCAACAAATACTGCACAAGGGAGACTCATGTAAAAGATGACAGACATACATTTTAGGAGCTTGTCATATTGTCATTTTTTTTTTCTTCAGGATTTAAGGCATATATGTTGAGAAAAAAAAAAAACAGCTTTGCAAGCAGCGCTATTCTTGCTTCCAAAAAAACGTAAAACCCCCAAATAACTTAATTTAAGTCAACAAATCCATCATACCAATGACAGCTCCACTACCATAGCGTGAATGAATCCTATATTTTTCATATTTTCCTTATTCACTACTAAAATGCTTCATCTTACTAAAGGCATTCAGTCATAAATGACCCTGGTCACAAAGATGTAAGCCCATAAGGATCAACACTGATGCCTTTTGTGCTTGTTAAACAGTGTACTTTAAGCTACTAGTCCTTCAGCATGCCTGAAATTGTATTTTTCAAGTGAAAGCAGCCAATTCATCTTGTGTATTCAATTGCTTTTTTTCTGATTCTACATGTAAAAATAGAAGCCTTGAAAAGATTATCTTCTTCTTACATACATACAGAATAATAAATGACAGAGGTGGCCATCAAATCTACCTTTGAGAGCTATAATGACTTGCTGCTATTCACATAAGCATGTTGAGCTGCAAATTCCTCAGATGTAAAGTCTGAATTTAATCTGCAACATTTACACCGGTAATACACTGCCTAAGCCTCACCTAAGCATGAAGAAAAAACTGCACTCAGCTGAGGGGCAAATACCTGCTGACGTAACCGATGCTCTAAAATTGTGCCAACCACAGTGCCCTATGACTAAAAAAAATAATAAATCCTGCATCATCCATTGTCCTGCACGGCTTTGTATTCTACTAGCCGGGTAGTACATGTAAGTGGCCAGTCAGCAACCAGATGCTCTTGATTCCCATGTCAAGGTCTGCAGCTTGAGATGCCCTCAAAAAAATCTGGAAGGATATGTGGTCAGATGGCAAAATCCTTAAAAGGGAACCAACCAGCAGGATTTTCCCATATAAAGTAAGGCAGTGCCATACTGGCGCCAGGATGGTGAATAAAATCATACCTCCAGTTTAAAGATTGCATGTTTGATTGCAGTAAAAAACATTATCAAAAGGTCCAGAAATGAGGGCATTGTTTGGGTGGCCAGTGCATCGGGGCAGGACTTTGTGCATGTATGAGCTGATTCTGGCTGCATTTTATTGAAGACTTGGAGAAAAACTTGAAAATAATACGGCGTACATGCCGGCCACAGTGTTAATTGCGATGGGAGAGGTGAGAAATTTAAATAGAGGGAAAGCAGCCAGGGGAGGAATCATTACTGAAGACCAGACCCACAAAGTTCCGCCCCGATGCACATGACAATCAATCAATGCACTCATTCCTAGACCTTTGACAATGTTTTTTCTGCAACCAAACATCCAATCTCTAAACTGGAGGTATGATTTGATTCATCATCCTAGCGCCAATATGGCACTGCCTTTACTTTATATGTGAAAATCCAGTTGGTTGGTTCACTTTAACCCCTTCACGACCATGGACGGATATATCCGTCATGGATCGTGTCCCGGTAAGCCCCGCCCCCTGCCGCGGGCAGGCGGCGTGGATCGGCACACATATCAGCTGTTTTCAACAGCTGACATGTGTGCCTACATGTTCCGAGTGGAATCGCATTCCACCCGGAACATTAACCCCTTAGATCTCGCTGCCAAAGTCTGGCAGCGAGATCTATATGCGCGCGGCCATCTTTTTTACTTACCGCCGCCCCCTCCGGACGTCACGTGAGTGATCACGTGACGTTCGGTGGTTGCCATCGTAGCACAGGGTCATGTGATGACGCCTGGTGCTACGAAGTTTCACTTTCATTCTTCCTCGGCACGGAGCAGAGGAAGAAAGTGACTATTTCTGCTGTTTACAGCGGTATAGCTGTGATCAGCAGATAGCGATCAGCAATCGGATTGCTGATCGCTATAGCCCCCTAGGGGGACTAGTAAAATAAAATAAAAAAAGTAAAAAAAAGTTTTAAAAAATTAAAAAAAAACCAAAAAACCTAAAAGTTCAAATCACCCCCCTTTCCCCCCATTGAAAATTAAAGGGTTAAAAAATAAATAAATATACACATATTTGGTATCGCCGCGTTCAGAAATGCCCGATCTATCAAAATATAAAATCAATTAATCTGATTGGTAAACGGTGTAGTGGCAAAAAAATTCCAAACGCCAAAATTACGTTTTTTGGTCGCCGCAAGTTTTACGCAAAATGTAATAACAGGCGATCAAAACGTAGCATCTGCGCAAAAATGCTACCATTAGAAACATCAGCTCGAGACGCAAAAAATAAGCCGTCACTGAGCCATAGATCCCAAAAAATAAGAACGCTACGTGTTTCGGAAAATGGCGCAAAACGTGCGCCACTTTTATTGCACAAACTTGTGAATTTTTTTTAACCCATTAGATACAAGTAAACCTATACATGTTTGGTGTCTACAAACTCGCACCGACCTCAGGTATCATACCCACACATCAGTTTTACCATATAGTGAACACCGTGAATAAAACATCCCAAAAACTATTGTGCCATCACACTTTTTTTGCAATTTTTCCACACTTGGAATTTTTTTGCTGCTTTCCAGTACACCATATGGTAAAACTTATGGTTTCATTTAAAAGTACAACTTGTCCTGCAAAAACCAAGCCCTCATATGGCAAGATTGACGGAAAAATAAAAAAGTTACGGCTCTCGGAAGAAGGGGAGCAAAAAACAAAAACGCAAAAACGGAAAGTGCCCCGGGGCTGAAGGGGTTAAAGGGAACCTGTCAGGTGCAATTTGCACCCAGAACCACGAGCAGTTCTGGGTGCATATTGCTAATCCCTGCCTAACTGTCCCAGCCTATAGTAGCATAGATAAAGGAATCTTTAGAAAAGGTATTTCTAAAGATCCCATATGATATGCTAATGAGGCCAGCGACTAGTCATGAGGGCGTTACTTCCCCTGGCTAGTCGGCCCCCTTAGCATTTAAACATGCTTCTGTGGGCATTCTATCATACTAATGAATGCACAGCGTCAGAGGATGGTCGCGCTCACCTCTCTGCTGCCATCGCATCAGAGTCTTGATTTCAGTTCAGTATGCATGATCCTGGACTTTCAGTCATGTGCACTACATGAGTTTGAAGCCAGGACTTGTACACCTGGTTTCATAGTGTACATGACCGCTGGGTGTACAAGTCCTGGCTTTAAACCCATGTAGTGTGCATGACAAAACGTCCGGGATCATGCACGCTGAGCCAAAATTCAGGACTCGGACACGATGGCTGCAGAGAGGTGAGCGCGACCATCCTCTCATGCTGCGCATTCATTAGCATGTTAGCACACAAACAGGAGCGTACTAACATGCTAAGGGTGACAACTAGCTAGGGGAAGTAACGTCCTCACGACTAGTCGCTGGCCTCATTAGCATATAATAAAAGATCTTTAGAAATACTTTATCTAAACAATCCTTTATGTATATAGATACAGGGACAGTTAGGCAGGGATAGCAATATGCACCCAAAATTGCTCGTGGCTCTGGGTGCAAATTGTACCTGACCGGTTCCTTTTAAAGAACATTTCTGGCGCAGTAATAACTGCTATATATCTGAATGGGGATTTTTCAACAGCATGTGCATGGGATTCTTATAGGCCCCCTGTTTAAGAGTACGGGGCAGGTTTTCTGCAGCACAAGCATACACTATGAGGGCAAGACACCATGTGCATCTCCGCTGTGAATCTTCCACAGTAAAACCTGCAGCAACTTTTCTACATTTAGGCTATGTGCGCACTGGGAAATGGAATTTTCTTGAGAAAATTCCGCATGCTCTCAAAGATTACCGCACCCGCGATAAAAAACCGCGGCAAACCGCATGTTTCACCGCGGTATTGTTCACGGTATTGCCGCGTGCGGGTTGGGATGTGCTTTATTGCATTCAATGCAATAAAGCACATTGAAAAAGAAAAAAAAAAAAGTCATTTAATTCTGAGATAGTAGATAGATAGACAGAAGAATAGATAGAGGGATAGATAGATAGACAGACAGATAGAGGGATAGATAGATAGATAGATAGATAGAGGACAGATCGCTGCATTTCCCACGGTCGGCAGTGAGTTCACATTACCGGCCGTGGGAAATGACCGGTAATTACCTCTGCTGTCTGCTGCATTCATTCAGCGCTGTGATTGTGACAGTCGCGGCTGGATGTCAGCAGCGCAGGACCTGTGGATTACGCCGGAGCTGTGGATTACGCTGGAGCTTTGCTGCGGGAGGGGTTAATAAAAGGGTGAACGAGGCTTGTTTGTTTTATTTAAAATAAAGGATTTTTCGGTGTCTGTGTTTTATTCACTTTACTTACGGGTTGATCATGTCAGCTGTCTCATAGACGCTGCCATGATCAAGCCTGGAGTTAATGGCGGTGATCCACCACCATTAACCCCTTGTATTACCTTGCTGCCACTGCTACACGGCAGCAAGAAGAGCCGGGGACACGCCGGTGCTGCCGCATAATGCATGCGACAGTGCCGGGGCAGCTGCGGCTGATATTCTCAGCTGCGGGAGGGGGAGTGAGGTGAGGGACATTAACCCTGCCCCTCTCCCTCCCCAGCCTGAGAATACCGGGCCGCCGCTGTGTGCTTACCTCGGCTGGAAGGTAAATATACAGCGGAGCCCACATTCTTTGTTTTCTATATTTCCGTTTGCTTTCTATGTGTGTTCTATGTGTCTGTGTTCTATGTCTGTGATGTCTGTGTGTGTGTGTGTGATCTGTGTGTTTACTCTCTGCACGGCTTCCTCTTCCTGTAATGACATCACTTCCCTGCAAAACTGCAGCAAGTGATGTACATTACCGGAGGTAAACCGCGAAATACCGCAGGGAATAACGCAGGAAAACGCAGTGAACCGCACAGAATTTGCTGCCTGCGTTATTCCCTGCGGGATTTCATGATTAACATTGGAGTCAATGGAGTGAAATCCCGCAGCGATGTGCGGAAAAGAAGTGACATGCACTTGTTTTTGCTGCGGGATTCCCGCAGCAAAACATGCAGCTGTCAAATTCCGCCCAGTGCGCACAGGATTTTTTTTCTCCATAGGATTTGCTGGTGATTCACTGCAGAGATGTTATGAACATTTTCTGCAGCAAAACATGCAGCAAATCCGCGGAAAATCCGCGGCAAAATCCGGTAAGTGGGCACATAGCCTTAATCTATGTGGAAACATACCCTAAATACAAATATGTTTCTATTAGGAAAGCTGTGCAGACACTGTAGAGAAGATATTATATCAGCTGTGAAAAAGAATGCAGTGTGTTCAAAACACATTGCTTTTACTGCCCAATGTCTCTGTTTGTAGGGCTGTTTACCAAATAAAATAAAAAAATACCCTGGAATTTTATGGAATTGGAATTTTCCATTTTTTTCCCCATTTTTGACCATGCCACCACGTGGATTTCCGTGCTCCTGAACTAAATAAAGTAAGGTGAGAAGGCTTCTTTTTCTTTTTTGCACTGCAGAGAATGCAGGGCTAGGATGGTGGAAATATATGCTGCTACGCTATTCAATACTTTTTTTTTTTTTTGCTACATAGTGAGTGATATGTACCAGCCAGGACACTTTTGGTCTTGGTCTGAATCTGTGGTTTCAGATGCAGTCAAGTACAAGAAGTTCGCATGCCTGGCTGTCAGAGACAACAAGATGCTCTGAAAAGAAGACAAGAGAGATGTATTACCATTTGTGTCTTCTCAATTTCAACATACGCAATGTTCATTAAGCAATGTGTGAGGAATACAGGAAACATTAATGCCACTGCCTATAATGGACCTAACACAATCAGAGAACAGAGGGGGCTGTTTTTACATGTGGGATTCCTATACAGTGGATACTTGCACACTGCTTGTGTGTATACCGTATTTTAACCTTTATAAGACGCACTTTTGTTCCCCCAAATTTTGGGGGAAAGTAGGGGGTGCGTCTTATAATCCGAATATACGAGGGGAGGTATATATATATATATATATATATATATATATATAGTAAGGTTGCACCCCGCAACCCAGGGGGTTCCACTCACTTGCAGCTGTGCAGGGCAGCTTAGGCATACATAGGCAACACAGTCTCTCTCAAAAATGTAGCAGTTTATTAGTAACCAACATCCAAAACACAATGAAGCCTCTCCTGGCTTAAAGGAAAATATAACCTCCACATACCGTGGGCTTCCAGTCCATTAAATGTCCATAGTGGATTCTCCACACTCTGGCTCCAGCCAGCGAACACAAGTCACTGTGGTTGCTTCCTGCAGCCTCCAGCCCTCTCCAGCCAGGCTGCAGTATTTTCCCCAGTCCTCACCTGGACTGATTTCCAAACGTCTCTCTTCAGTCTTCACACAGACTGAGACCTCCAGCACACATCTTCCATGTGCAGAACTCTCAGGCTTCCCTCTGTTTCTAAAACTAACAGTCTCTTAAACCCAACCGGATACACTCACAGGTGGAGGTATGTGATTCTCCAGCTCTGTCCATCACACTGGTCACAGTTTAAAGGGAACCTAACCCTTAATTACAACCCAAGTTCTGTGGAACTACAGGTCCCACAGTCACACCTTCAGTTCAATATCGCAGGGGGATCCTTCTCCACTGCGACCATCCACAACATTGGTGGTCGCTACCTCACAATATATATACACACACTACAGAGTCCAGGGGAGGTGGGGGCAGCTCTGGAGCTCTGCTGGGGGCAGGTGAAAGCTGCGGGCGGCAGCGTTTGATCTCCTGCTCCCGCTCATATAATATGCACAGCCGCTGTCCACCACCATGGTGCTGAAACCGCACCGCGGCGATGGGCTGGGACAGCGGCGCATATTATATCTGCCTGCGCCCTCCTTTGATCGCACATGCCCCCCCTGTGTTAGCTATGGCCCCCATGCTGCTGCCCATAGTAAAATAAAACACTCTTTACTCACCTCCTCCAGCGCTGATCTCCCGGTCTCCCTCCTGCTGCTGTGGTCATGCATGCAGAGATGATATCACTCTGCTGTGCCGATCACATGACCGGCCGAGAACCAGGAAATGCAGGCAGGAGGCCGGAGCTCAACCCTAAGGAGGGAGTCACGAGACAGGACAGTGCTGGAGAAGGTAAGGAAAGAGTTTATTTTACTAAAAGCAGCAGCATGGGAGCGATATCTAACACAGGGTGATGTGTGCCAGCCACAGGGGGCCGTGTGCCAGCCACAGGGGGCCGTGTGCCAGCCACAGGGGCCCGTGTGCCAGCCACAGGGGGCCGTGTGCCAGCCACAGGGGGCCGTGTGCCAGCCACAGGGGGCCGTGTGCCAGCCACAGGGGGCCGTGTGCAGCAAGAGTGGGCCGTGTGCCAGCCACAGGGGGCCGTGTGCCAGCCACAGGGGGCCGTGTGCCAGCCACAGGGGGCCGTGTGCCAGCCAAAGGGAGCCGTGTGCCAGCCAAAGGGAGCCGTGTGCAGCCACAGTGGGTCGTGTGCCAGCCACAGAGGGTCGTGTGCCAGCCACAGTGGGTCGTGTGCCAGCCACAGTGGGCCATGTGCAGCCACAGGGGGCCGTGTGCCAGCCACAGGGGGCCGTGTGCCAGCCACAGTGGGCCGTTTGCCAGCCACAGTGGGCCATGTGCAGCCACAGGGGGCCGTGTGCCAGCCACAGGGGGCCGTGTGCCAGCCACAGTGGGCCGTTTGCCAGCCACAGTGGGCCATGTGCCAGCCACAGTGGGCCGTGTGCCAGCCATAGAGGATGTGTGCCAGCCATTGAGGACATGTGGCATCACTGGGGGACGTGTGCCAGCACAAGGGGGCTATATTCAATATAAGGTGGCCATATCCAGATTAAGGGGGCTAATTTTAGGATGGGCGGCTATGAGGGACATATACCCTATATGATTTGTTAGACGGACACTGGCATTATAAGACGGACCCCATTTATTAAAAAATTCTCTATTCCTTCATCAAATTTGGGGGTGCATCTTATAATCAGGTGCGTCTTATAAAGCGAAAAATACGGTATATAATAATCAATACAAATTCAAAGAGTCTATCAACGAACTTGGATTCTCTATATATTAACATTATATGAAATGAGTAACTATATAAAATATTCAACCTTTTCGCAGTTTAATAATGACAATTTTCACGTGTAATGTTAAGCACATAATATATTATAAAACTTACTAATATGCTTCAGTTATACAGAGCCTACAAGTAGTCTTCAACCCCCTGCAGATTTAGCAGGTTTGATAAGATGCAAATAAGTTAGAGCCTGCAAACTTCAAACAAGAGCAGGATTTATTAACAGATGCATAAATCTTACAAACCAACAAGTGATGTTGCTCAGTTAAATTTTAATAAATTTTCAACATAAAAGTGTGGGTCAATTATTATTCAACCCCTAGGTTTAATATTTTGTGGAATAACCCTTGTTTGCAATTACAGCTAATAATCGTCTTTTATAAGACCTGATCAGGCTGGCACAGGTCTCTGGAGTTATCTTGGCCCACTTCTCCATGCAGATCTTCTCCAAGTTATCTAGGTTCTTTGGGTGTCTCATGTGGACATTAATCTTGAGCTCCTTCCACAAGTTTTCAATTGGGTTAAGGTCAGGAGACTGACTAGGCCACTGCAATACCTTGATTTTTTTCCCTCTTGAACCAGGCCTTGGTTTTCTTGGCTGTGTGCTTTGGGTCGTTGTCTTGTTGGAAGATGAAATGACGACCCATCTTAAGATCCTTGATGGAGGAGCGGAGGTTCTGGGCCAAAATCTCCAGGTAGGCCGTGCTATCCATCTTCCCATGGATGTGGACCAGATGGCCAGGCCACTTGGCTGAGAAACAGCCCCACAGCATGATGCTGCCACCACCATGCTTTACTGTAGGGATGGTATTCTTGGGGTCGTATGCAGTGCCATCCAATCTCCAAACGTCACGTGTGTGGTTGGTACCAAAGATCTCGATCTTGGTCTCATCAGACCAGAGAACCTTGAACCAGTCTGTCTCAGAGTCCTCCAAGTGATCATGAGCAAACTGTAGACGAGCCTTGACATGACGCTTTCAAAGTAAAGGTACCTTACGGGCTCGTCTGGAACGGAGACCATTGCGGTGGAGTACGTTACTTATGGTATTGACTGAAACCAATGTCCCCACTGCCATGAGATCTTCCCGGAGCTCCTTCATTGTTGTCCTTGGGTTAGCCTTGACTCTTCGGACAAGCCTGGCCTCGGCACGGGTGGAAACTTTCAAAGGCTGTCCAGGCCGTGGAAGGCTAACAGTAGTTCCATAAGCCTTCCACTTCCGGATGATGCTCCCAACAGTGGAGACAGGTAGGCCCAACTCCTTGGAAAGGGTTTTGTACCCCTTGCCAGCCTTGCGACCCTCCACGATCTTGTCTCTGATGGCCTTGGAATGCTCCTTTGTCTTTCCCATGTTGACCAAGTATGAGTGCTGTTCACAAGTTTGGGGAGGGTCTTAATTAGTCAGAAAAGGCTGGAAAAAGAGATAATTAATCCAAACATGTGAAGCTCATTGTTCTTTGTGCCTGAAATACTTCTTAATACTTTAGGGGAACCAAACAGAATTCTGGTGGTTTGAGGGTTTGAATAATAAATGACCCTCTGAATAAACTTTTCACAATTTAAAAAAAAAAAAAAAAAAGGAAATAACATTCTTTTTTGCTGCAGTGCATTTCACACTTCCAGGCTGATCTACAGTCCAAATGTCACAATGCCAAGTTAATTCCGAATGTGTAAACCTGCTAAATCTGCAGGGGGTTGAATACTACTTGTAGGCACTGTATGTGCCCTGATCATCAGATACCCCTTGGGTCCTGGTATCACCAGTTCCCCTCATCAAAAGGAGAGAGTTTCCTGCATTGGCATGTCATCATTGATGTGTGCTGTAAGATGGCGACCAGACATGTCATGGATGGGAGATATGTATCGCAGAGGTGGTTATCATCGGTGACGTAAGCAGAGAAGCAATCTCCATCATGTATGGTACTGAGTGTTAATAGGGCGTGGGAAGGACCGGGTTTATGAGTAGCCAAATGGGTGCATTCATATCCTCACCCCAGGGCATGGAATGGTGGACATAAGAAAGTCCAGGTGTATCATTAGCTTTCTATGTGTGGAGGTAAGAAGTCCTCCTGTGTGAAGTCTCCATGCTGGAACTTGTGTACTGGATTATCAATGAAGTGCTGTTGTTTGGACTGTGTATCCTGTTTGACTGCACTAATGGGCAACTTATTTCCTAGGTTTGCGGCATTATGGAGTATTAATAAAGCAGCATGGACGTCTAAGAGCCCATGGGGCGTCCAAGTTGTTGCCGAAAGCTCCAACTAATGACGTGATTTGCTGGAGGTGTTACAGACCTACACACATAGCTGACCATTGTCCCATGCCCACCGTGCTGATGGACTGCGACATAGCTCAGTGCTGATCGTATTATGCATATTCTGCATGCAGTGTTGACCCTAAACCCAGTGAGTGGCCGCAGTCTTGTCTTATGTCAGTGAATGGCATGCCAATGACTGGTCTGTTGGCTTTGGGGAGATTGGTGACCCTAGTGAGGGCCACACTTCCTTATGGCTGTTTCCTGGGGACGCTAACGACAACCCTGTTGCCAAGGTGGTCATAGAGACAGACTGTGGCTCCAAGTCCCATGAGGTTAGCGTAGTCAAGGACTTGTTACATCCTGTTATAATAATGTGGGACTTTGCATTGTTTTGTGACTTGTGTAAAAAAATGGCATTCGCTAGGTTACCCGGACAGCAGCCAAGGCACCCATAAAAGAAAACTTGTCACAGCCCCGGTCTGATGGATTTCCCTTTTCTGACCTAGTTGTGGCCAACATCCCTGAGCTGACGGTAACTTTGGAGCAGCCAAACACAGGGACCTAACTCTTAAAGAGGTGTTTGATAATGTAACAGTTTTAAATTGGGTTGCTCAAAAGCCAGGGTTAACACACAGTACCTATATTTTGCAGTAAATGGAAAATTAGTAAAATTGGGTCATGAAGCAGAGAGGTGTAGTCGTAGAGCAGTTGTTGGTACCAGGGCCCTATAGATGCAGGGTGTTAGGCATGGCCCATACTTACAGGTGCATCTCAAATTAGAATATCATCAAAAAGTTAAATCTATTTCAGTAATTCAATACAAACATGAAAACTCATATATTGAGTCATTAGAAACAGAGTAATCTATTTCAAGTGTTTATTTCTGTTAATGTTAATTATGGCTTACAGCCAATGAAAACCCAAAAGTCATCTCAGAAAGTTAGATTAACACAAAACACCTGCAAAGGCTTTCTAAGAGTTTAAAATGGTCCCTTAGTCAGGTTTAGTAGGCTACACGACCAAAGTGAAGACTGCTGACTTGGCAAATGTCCAAAACGCAGTCATTGACACACTCCACAAGGAGGGTAAGCCACAAAAGATCATTGCTAAAGAAGCTAGCTATTCACAAAGTGCTGTATCCAAGCATATTAATGGAAAGTTGAGTGGAAGGAAACAGTGTGGTAGAAAAATGTGTACAAGCAATAGGGATAATTGCAGCCTTGAAAGGGTTGTTAAAAGGCCATTCAAAAATTTGGGGGAGATTCACAAGGAGTGGACTGCTGCTGGAGTCAGTGCTTCAAGAGGCACCACACAGACATATCCAGGACATGGGCTATAACTGTAGCATTCCTTATGTCAAGCCGCTCATGACCAATAGACAATGCCAGAAGAGTCTTACCGGGGCCAAGGATAGAAAGAACTGGACTGTTGCTCAGTGGTCCAAGGTGTTATTTTCAGATGAAAGTAAATTTTGTATTTCATTTGGAAATTAAGGTCTCAGAGTCTGGAGGAAGGATGGAGAGGCCACAATCCAAGCTGCTTGAGGTCTATTATGAAGTTTCCACAATCAATGATGGTTTGAGGAGCCATGTCATCTGCTGGTGTAGGTCTAGCCGTCTAGCAGGAAATATTAGAGCACTTCATCCTTCCCTCTGCTGAAAAGCTTTTTTGAGAAGGAAATTTCATTTTCCAGCAGGACTTGGCACCTGTCCAAACTGCCAAAAGTACCAATACCTGGTTTAATAACCACAGTATCATTGTGCTTGATTGGCCAGCAAACTCACCTGACCTAAACCTCATAGAGAATCTATGGGTTATTGTCAAAAGGAAAATGAGATACACCAGACCCCAACAATGCAGACGAGCTGAAGGCTGCTATCAAAGCAATCTGGGCTTCCATAACAACTCAGCAGTGCCACAGGCTGATCACCTCCATGCCACACCACTTTGATGCACTAATTCATGCAAAAGGAGCCCTGACCAAGTATTGCATGCTTTTACTGTACATACCTTTCAGTAGACCAACATTTCTGAGTTTTAAATAATTTTTTTCAGTTGGTCTTATATAATAGTCTAATTTTCTTTGATAATGACTTTTGGGTTTTCATTGGCTGTAAGCCATAATCATCAACATTTACCAAAAATAATCACTTGACATAGATCACTCTGTGTGTAGTGACTCCATATATGTGTTTCCCTTTTTGTATTGAATTACTGAAATAAATTAACTTATTGAGGATAGTCTAATTTATTGAGATACACATGTAGGCCCAGGAAAATTACATGGTAATGCTGATGCTCTGTCAAGGGTCTACTGTATGATGGTGGAAGGTGCCAAGCACTCCTGGCTTTGGGAAGGGATGTGTGCAAGATGGCTGCTGGACACGTTATGGATGAGAGATATGCATCACAGAGGTGGTTATCCTCAGTGATGTAAGCCTTGAAGCAAACTCCTGCGCGTATAGTACTGAGAGTATTAATAGGGCATGGCAAGGGCCAGGTTTACAAGCAGAGAGAAGGGTGGGACTGGCTTCTTATCCATTATTCCTCCTCTCAGGGCGTTGTATAGTGGATTTAATAAAGTCCAGGTGTATCATTAGGAGTCTCCTGTGTGAAGTTTCCATGCTAGAACTTGTATAATGGACTATCACTGAAGTTCCATTGTTTGGACTGTGTATCCTGTTTGTCTACACTGAAAGGCTTTTCATAAGCTGTTTATGACATGCTTATGGCGTTTTAGTAAAGCAACCTGGACATTTAATTTAAAGGGAACCTGTCACAATATTTGTCCCCTATAAGCTGCGGCAACCACGAGTAAGCTCTTATATACAGCATTCCAGAATACTGTATATAAGAGCCCAGGTCTCTCTGTAGAACGTAAAAAAACACCTTTATAATACACACCTAGGAGGCCTTCAGGTCCGATGAGTGTTGCTGCTCTTGGTCCGGTGCCTCCTCCATCTTGTGCGATCACCGTCCTCCTTCTGTGCATGATGTGTCCTGAGTCATTAACTC